>NC_088226.1:22353443-22613443 GCF_036934945.1 Oncorhynchus masou masou | reverse complement strand
ACACCCTCTCCCCCAGATTTTCAAGGGTCAGGGAGAGCTCACCGTAGGCCACCGAAACGCTTTCCAGGGCTTGGGCCCCTCTCTAGGGGCGAACCCATTCCAGGGCGCACTGCCCTTCACAAAGAATAGAGAACTCTCCCCGGGGCTCCCGTCAGCTTCTCCGGGATCGGTCGCGTTACCGCACTGGATGCCTCGTGGCGCTGTCTCCACCAGTCTGTGGACATTCTGAAAGTAGCTTGTGTCCAGTAGTTCACATGACCACAGAGATATTGACATTTTAAATAAAAATGTAAAAATATGTGAGATGAAAATGGGCAAACAAAAGGGTGTGCAATATAGAAGGGTAGTCAGTGAACATTCTGAACCTCGTTTGAGTCTCGTAGATCACATGACCAAGGAGCTATTGAAATGAGAAAGTTTTAAAAAGTTGATGTAAAAACTTGTGATATGAAAATGTACAAAATAAAAGGTGTGCAATGTGTAGGCCCACTGAGTGTACATTCAGAACATGTTGAGGTCAATAGGTCTCATGACCAAGGAGAAATTGAAATTGGAAACAGTGAAAAACATTAAATTCATGTCAAATTGAGTGAGATAAAAATGGGCAAACTAAAGGGTGTGCAATGTGTAGGCCCACTGAGTGTTCATTCTGAACCTTGTTTGAAGTCAGTAGGTCACATGACCAAGGAGCTATTGAAATTCAAAAATGTTAGTAAGTCATTTAAATTAGTGCAAGATATAAATCAACCAAGAAAGTGTGTGCAATGTGTGTCTAAGCCATCGGGTTAGCTCGAACCTGTTTTCAAAGTTTTAGCAGTTATGGTTAAAAAGCTATTGAAATTCAAACAATTAGATTTGCCACTATGTTGACGGTCCCTAACTGCTCTTGGTGGACGTAACGAAATCTACAGGCAAATATCCGTTTAATATCCAACCTGAATCTGTCTTTACCTCGGTTCCTCCCACTGTGACTCGGGAAAGCATGCAGTTTAGGATACAGATGAAATAGGTCTAAATGTGCAGTTTTACAGCTAATATCCTGCAATTCTACACATATTGCCATTGGATGGAGGCAAATGCTTTCTGTTTTTCATATGATAACTGATGATCATGGTAATTTGACCATGCCTGCAAGTTTACCAACAAAAATGTTTTTGATGACATTGGCTAATTGAGTGACAACCAAATTTCGAAATTGCACCTTGTGTATTCTATTATTCAAACTCAACAGTAAATTGCAACCCTGAGTGAGATACAGCCTGGAATTGCTAAAAAAAAATGTATCACACTTGGCCGCGATAGGGGGTCCCTTTGGGTGGGGCACAATTGGCCCAGCGGTGTCCGGGTTTGGCCGGAGTAGGCCGTCAGTGTTCAGATCATTTTGTGAAGTTTAAAATCTACTGTATCTGGATACACAGAGAGAGTGTGTGTGTGTTGTTTCTGACAAAAAGAAGAGACAAGAGAATAGTTTATCTGCATGTATGCTTGTTTATGTGCATGTGTGTATGTGTTTGTTTTTTTATGCTAATGTGATTCTTGTGTCATCCGTTTCTTTGTTTTTGCAGCAGCAGCAACGGTGCATGAATTCTACATACCACTAGGCTGACTAGACAAGGCAGCTAGCATCACAAAGACTATCCACAGCATAGAACACTATAGAGTTGAGATGCCTTGTCAACCACCTATTATCTCTCTCTCTCTCTCTCTCATTTTGGATAATTACAATATAAAAATGAGAATCAAAATTGTCAAGGGACAACAATATCCAAGGGTCAAAATAACCATACATTCAACAATAACAATAAGCATACAGTAGAGTACATGTGCAGGTTTATTGGTCTGTCAGACACTGTCCCTCAACTTATGGCAGGCAGCAATGTAGTGCGCTTCCAACCCACAGCTCTCGGTGTCCTCAGAACGGGTAGCCTATCCTCATCAGAGAGGTCTTTGAAACCTTGAATAAGGGTTTCAAATTTGAGAAAATGACACTCTCTAATCGTTTTATATTTCTGACATTTTGTCAGGAAAAGCAACTCCGTCTCAGGTTCTGCTGTTGTGCAGTGGTTGCACAGCCTATCCTCTACAGGGAGACAGGTTTTCCTGTGTCTACCCTTCTCAATGGCAAGGCTGTGCTCACTGAGCCTGTACTTTATCAAGGTTTTTATCAGTAACCATGTTCAAATATTTAGCCACGGTGATTTAGGGCCAGATAGCACTGCATTTTGCTTTGTGTTTGTGCTTCCCAATAAACAATGTAGTTTTGTTTTGACTGTGTTTCAATTTGGTTTATTCTGATTGATTGGATCCCTCTCTCTCCTCTCACACTGTCGCAGTTGGATGTATCTGCTAGGTGTTGGCTAGAGTGCATGTGCCAATCCCAGAGTGGGTACATTGGCTATCTAAAGCAACATTTTCACATCATTCCATACATGGGAATTTACCCCCCCCCCCAAAAAAAAGGCACCCCCAAAACAGACAATACCAGGAATTCAGCTAAACGTGTTTAATTTATGAAATCTGTTCCCAAGTATTCCCACGAATAAAAATAGACGTGGCCGTGTCTCAATGTATGAAATGGTTGTTCTTTTCAAATACAATCCCTTTTGGCGCCTAGATGGGCAGTTTGCAGTGTAGAACTACCTATAAATGATAATTACGTTCCAGTCCCCCGACCAGTCACTCAAACAAAAACCGACCTGCGTCTGAATCTAGTTGCCCAAATGCCTACCTGTGGTATAAAAAACTATTACATAGAGGTTATGTGTAGAAATGTGTATTATTAACAAGCCTATAGCAATTACAAAGACATCGGCATGGGAAAACAGAAATAGATCGAATATCAGCAACACCTTACCTTTTAGTGTCTGTTCTGGACGTTGTGCAAGCGTGCCTTTTGACATTACTTTCACTTTTGTAGACTACAGCGCTTTTGTAGTTTAAACTGCCACACCGGCCCTCCTCTTCTCCCTTAACGTAAAAAAAGGTCCCTGTACCACTTGGACATTCTGGGGACTTGTTATGACCCCCGCGCTGTCTGCATTGAGACCTCAACGACCCTTTATGGCACCACGAGGATACATTCACATATCGCGGAAGGAATATGATGTTATTGGAGTTCTAATCCAACGTTATAAATTGACGTAGACATTTCGAAACTCCCCGCATATAAATCAACGAGTGGACATTATAATCTAAAGATGCCTGTTTTAAATGCCATTCTCGGAATCGCAGTTCAGGTCTTTTGCGGTCAGTGCAGGTGGCTGTAATTCAGAGCCGGAAAATAAGATCAATTCCCTTTACACTGCGGACACTCAAAGCCTACACATGGAGGCGTCGATTGCGTTAGTAACAGTTTCCGCAGGGGTGCATAAGGCATGAAAACCACACGGAATTATGATGAAATATGAATGTCTTTGAATGGAAATGATTAATTTGCAGTACAAATACGCTCATGTATTTTGTATTCCATTGTTCTAACCTAATTCCTAAATAAATAAAAATAAATCCCTATCGACTACGGATTAACTTCCCTGGTGACAGAAGTTAAAGATCTTCACATAGTAGAGGAAGATTTGGAGTGGAGCTGCATGGGTGCTCTTTGATATCACAGCATCTACCCAAATCACTTCGAAATCATTTTAGGTTGGAGCAGCTGTGTCCATGGTAGCTCATGCATGCTCAAGGAATGACACACACACCACACAGAGAGAGAGAGACTCATACTCACATGGAAAAGCACAATACAAAACCAATTAATTTGTTGCATTGTTGTTTATAGGATACGCCATTGCCACTGGCAGAACCAGCACCTGGCTCTAGACACAATAGTGTGCACATGGTTCTCTTTATCTTTTACCTGCAAAGTTTAGGGTCAATTCCTCCAACAATATCACCACCAGTGATTGCTGTCAATTCAAGGGAATTGATTCAGGCGTATATCTGGTTAGTAAACATAGACCATTCATTCAACTAGGCCACTGGGCTGTTCAATTCCGGTCCTAGTGGACCAAAATGCTTCTGGTTTTTATTGCACTCACCTGGTGTCCCAGGTCTGAATCGGTCCCTGATTAGAAAGAGAAGATGAAACCCAGAAGTGATTTGGCCCTCCAGGACCAACATTGAATAGCCCTGATCACGGCATTGCTCCAATCAAAGACTTGAAACTCAGCCCTTCTCCTGAGCTGAAATTGCCTTCCAATCAATCATTTCTGGATTTTCTTAATCACCTTAATCACCAGCTAAGACAGCAGTCAACCTTGTCAACTTTGTCACAAACAGTACCTACTAGGCCATGAAAAGTATTCCATTCATACTATCATTACAATTGGTTAACGGCATTTTCACAGTCACGTTTACATTTAAATGATTCTTAATATGCAAAATGACCGACAATAATATGAGCATCCTACTCACTACACATGCAACAAACAAAACAGGTAAACATGGATTTAGGTTCCATCCACCTAGGTTCTGAGCAACACATCCCCAGGACTAGGATTGGGAAACGTTTAGTTTCTTTGCCCTAGCACTGACACACTTGACTCAAACGAATCATCAAGGGATTAGTTGAATCAGGTGTGTTAGCGCCAGGGCAAGAACACTTTTTTTGCACCCGTTTTGGGTCCCCAGAACCAGGACTGAGAAACACTGACATATACATTAAACTAGTGCTGCTGGGTCGGCTGGTGTGGGCACCTACAGACAGAGATGTATAGATAATGATGAGATTACTCATGTCCCAAAGGCGGGAAGGCAGGCGACAAGCGTAGGGCCAAAATAAGCCCATAGAAATGCATTAGCTTGTTTTGGAAAGATTTTGGCGTGAGTGAAACGTTGTGCTTCGCCTCTTCCTCTCTGCTATAGATGATCACATTCTGGGGAACTTAAAGGACCCCCCCCCCAGAGGAAGTTGCCGCTACTATTTTGACGTAATCATCAACAAATAGGGCACTGACAGCAGTCTGTCTTGCTAACATTATCTAGCTCGTCATCTTGCTAACCTTATCTTGCTAGTTAATGTTACTTGTTGCATTTTTTTTTACTACACCAGTAGCCAGCTACTGTAGATCTATGGCTGGTTCCGGAGCTGGATTTGTCATAAGCATTGATTCAGGGAAAACTCAGCCACAGATGGAAAACACTGGCCTATCTTTGACACCGCCATCTATCGTTATCTCCAAAGTTTGGGCATCTTCCACAAATTATGGCCTCGACTCCACCATAAAAATAATTACAGAGAATAATATGAAGCTCCTGTAATATTTATAGCGACTGCTGATATGCGTTTTCGACATTGTCGTGCAACCTTTGGTACAGTAGGCAGGCTGCTGGCAGGTTTTGGATGGGGTACAGCAAAGCCAAGTCATCTTATGGTTCTCACAGGGGAATTGAAATGATAGGCCACAATGACTTTACTTACATTAACTAGAAATTTGCTTTACATTTTCTTTCGCTGGTGCCTTTTCATTATCTGAATAGACACTTGTGGTTTCTAGCTAACCTTCCACCAATCAAAACAGTGGAGCCTGTAGTGAAGCAAAAACTTTAGTTGTCAAAACCATTCAGAAACGGGGGGAAGCGGGTTTGCAAAACACCATCATATCACGCATTTATACCATTTACAAAATATATATATGACCATTTTATATTTATACTTTTAATACAGACTATCAAAAAAATAAGTAAACGTTTACAAATGATCCAATCGCGAAGAAGAATAACTTTGCAGTGGTTTCTGATGAATTAACAATGCCATGCTGGTAACATTGACATAAAACCCAGCCCTGAAACAAAAGGTAGGCTCTGGCCATTGTCTTTCAACTAAAAAAAAAAATGGATTTCTACTGGTGAGGGTGTTTAAAAACAAAAATGAATCTCGCCCGTAATCAAAAAGCATCTCAGAGTAGCTGTGCTGATCTAGGATCCATCCCTGTTCATATACTCTTATTAATTAGGATCTAAAAAGGCAAAACTGTCCCGACATCAACACTCTTATGAATACGAGCCCTGGAGATGATCCCTAGACAAAAAATTAAGAAGATATTCTTGACAGGGTTTGGATCAATTACATTTTAATAAAGTAAATTCAAAAGTGATTTTTATTAAAATAGAAAAACAGAATATTAACTGTTTCTCCTTCTCTTATGTATTGAGAAATCATTGAAAAAACTAATTGAATTGTTTTTAAATCACTGAATTTGAAATTACTTCCTGAATCGATTGAAATGGAATAGACCCCAACCCTGCCCCTGATATCTTATCCTAATGATTGATGTTCACTGCAGCCGACCCATTCCGTTAGTGATCTACATTCACGTGAGAACAGAGTTAAACCAAAATTACAAGTCAGTCCCGCTTCTTTAAACTTCCACTGCTTCTCCTATAGATGCATTTTTAACTAGGGAAGTCTTTTTGAGGCCAACTTAAAAGGACTTTTCAATCAAACATTACAACTCTTTCCAACAGTAGTTCACAACCAAGATGATAAAATAGAAAAGAAAGCCATAATGGTGGGTTCACAAAGAAAGAAAAACAAGAAAAAAAAGTTATTGCCTACCTCTGACCTATGTGGGGATAACCTCCACTAATTCCCTTCTCTTTTTGTGGAGATTTTTCTCTCACTTCCCCATCCCTTCTTCCCAAGCTCTCTGCCTCATCCTTGTTAGTTCCCTTGCTTCCTATTGCACTTCTCCATCTCTTCAACTCTCTCTCCCTCCATCCACCCCTCCATCACACCGAATCTTAGGGCTTTCTTTATACACAACCACGCTCAATATAATATTATCCCACTATCAAAAAACAAAGCAAACCCCTACCCCCATCCCACCCCATAGTCCCTTCTTTCCCTGTAAGTGTTCACTGCTGTTTCTTATCCTGAGCCTGTGAGTTCTCCGTCTTAGCTGGGGTAAGCACAGAGAGGAGGTCCAATAGAGCCCGACTGATCTGGGCCCCAAACCGGTGTGAGTCCTGAGAAAGAGAAATAGGAGATACAATGATTTGACTTGGTTTATTTCTGGGGAGAAATATGATGGAAAAAGATGGAGAGAGAGAGAGAGACAGATTTCAATGTGGCTTTACTTATTGGGAGTGGGGGTTAAAGACTTGTACAAATAGAAGGGAGGGAGGGATAGATACAGTAGACAGAGAAAGGGAGATGAGAGGGTGGTGGGGGTCTTTAAAAGGGCACATTCATAATGTTCAGTTGGCCATGCATGATCTGTGTCGGTTTAAAAGAGAGACAAAAATGTACCGCTTGTCAACGTTTCCATTTGCTACAGTGCCTTGCGAAAGTATTCGGCCCCCTTGAACTTTGCGACCTTTTGCCACATTTCAGGCTTCAAACATAAAGATATAAAACTGTATTTTTTTGTGAAGAATCGACGACAAGTGGGACACAATCATGAAGTGGAATGACATTTATTGGATATTTCAAACTTTTTTAACAAATCAAAAACTGAAAAATTGGGCGTGCAAAATTATTCAGCCCCCTTAAGTTAATACTTTGTAGCGCCACCTTTTGCTGCGATTACAGCTGTAAGTCGCTTGGGGTATGTCTCTATCAGTTTTGCACATCGAGAGACTGAATGTTTTTCCCATTCCTCCTTGCAAAACAGCTCGAGCTCAGTGAGGTTGGATGGAGAGCATTTGTGAACAGCAGTTTTCAGTTCTTTCCACAGATTCTCGATTGGATTCAGGTCTGGACTTTGACTTGGCCATTCTAACACCTGGATATGTTTATTTTTGAACCATTCCATTGTAGATTTTGCTTTATGTTTTGGATCATTGTCTTGTTGGAAGACAAATCTCCGTCCCAGTCTCAGGTCTTTTGCAGACTCCATCAGGTTTTCTTCCAGAATGGTCCTGTATTTGGCTCCATCCATCTTCCCATCAATTTTAACCATCTTCCCTGTCCCTGCTGAAGAAAAGCAGGCCCAAACCATGATGCTGCCACCACCATGTTTGACAGTGGGGATGGTGTGGTCAGGGTGATGAGCTGTGTTGCTTTTACGCCAACGTTTTGCATTGTTGCCAAACAGTTCAATTTTGGTTTCATCTGACCAGAGCACCTTCTTCCACATGTTTGGTGTGTCTCCCAGGTGGCTTGTGGCAAACTTTAAACAACACTTTTTATGGATATCTTTAAGAAATGGCTTTCTTCTTGCCACTCTTCCATAAAGGCCAGATTTGTGCAATATACGACTGATTGTTGTCCTATGGACAGAGTCTCCCACCTCAGCTGTAGATCTCTGCAGTTCATCCAGAGTGATCATGGGCCTCTTGGCTGCCTCTCTGATCAGTCTTCTCCTTGTATGAGCTGAAAGTTTAGAGGGACGGCCAGGTCTTGGTAGATTTGCAGTGGTCTGATACTCCTTCCATTTCAATATTATCGCTTGCACAGTGCTCCTTGGGATGTTTAAAGCTTGGGAAATCTTTTTGTATCCAAATCCGGCTTTAAACTTCTTCACAACAGTATCTCGGACCTGCCTGGTGTGTTCCTTGTTCTTCATGATGCTCTCTGCGCTTTTAACGGACCTCTGAGACTATCACAGTGCAGGTGCATTTATACGGAGACTTGATTACACACAGGTGGATTGTATTTATCATCATTAGTCATTTCGGTCAACATTGGATCATTCAGAGATCCTCACTGAACTTCTGGAGAGAGTTTGCTGCACTGAAAGTAAAGGGGCGGAATAATTTTGCACGCCCAATTTTTCAGTCTTTGATTTGTTAAAAAAGTTTGAAATATCCAATAAATGTCGTTCCACTTCATGATTGTGTCCCACTTGTTGTTGATTCTTCACAAAAAAATACAGTTTTATATCTTTATGTTTGAAGCCTGAAATGTGGCAAAAGGTCGCAAAGTTCAAGGGGGCCGAATACTTTCGCAAGGCACTGTATATGCACGTTAACATCTGTCACCAATACATGTGAGTGTATAACACACACTAACCGTCTCAGAGAAGGAGTGCTTGCAGGATACATGGTAGTTGATCATGTCCTCTCCTACGATAATGTACGACACTCCGTAGCCATCGTCTGCCACCTGGAACAGAGGTAAGAAGTGGGAAAAGTAGCAAAAGGGTGTGTGTGTCTGCGTAGGGGTGTGTGTACTCACAGGGCCAAAGCTTCCCCGGTAGTTGAAGTCTGGGTAGAGGTGTGTGTGTGTACCTGCATCGTGGTGTGTGTTTACTCACAGGGCCAAAGCCTCCCCCCAGAGATATAAAGTCTGGGTGGTTCTTCATGTCAAACAGCTCCAACTGCTGAACCGGAGTCTGACTGGTGGAGAGGCGCCAGGGCTCTGACAGCACCTAGATGGACAGACACACAGAAGGATCTAGGTGTTGTCGGCACCCTAGCAGACGCTTTTAACCAAAGCGACTTACAGTCATGCGTGTATACATTTTATTTTATTTTTTAAGTATGAGTGGTCCGGGAATTGAACCCACTATCTTATTTCAGACACTACAGGATATTAACAGAGCCTGACACACAAACACCAGGGCCTGATTAATGCAGGGGCTTACAGGGGCTGAAGTTAAGGATTCTCTTTACTTGGCAATTTGACTGTTAAGCTCAAGGGTACACTAGCAATACACTAGCCAGTCCCGAATTGAATGGGAACTGCCTTCTATGGATAATATTTCTATGGTTGTTTGCAGCTGTCAAGTTTGCCTTTCTCAAACTTCCAATTACAATGTGGAAAAAACACATTTTGGAAAGTAAATGCCTACTGCTGAAAAGAGAAACATAATTTGTCTGTGGAACCAATATATATATATATATATATATATATATATATATATATATATATATATATATATATATATATATTTTTTTTTTCTTTTTTTTCTCTCAACAACTTCCAATTTTGAGCAAATAGCAGCACTGTTTTTCAAAAGTAGCATATCTTGAGATAGACTCTTGCCACGTCGGGCGCAGAGCCATCACCGGTGAGTAGCCTTCACCTTCATCATTGGGTGAGTCAGTGCTGCTGGAAAGTTTCCTTGGGAGCCTATTGGAGCCTAGTGGAATCGGAAAGTACTCAGACCCCTTCACTTTTTCCAGGTTATATTATGTTACAGCCTTGTTCTAAAATTGATTAAATTCATTGTTTTCCTCATCAATCACACGCAATACCCCATAATGACAAAGCCGAAAAACAGGTTTAGAAATTTTAGCAAATGCATTACAAATAAAATATTAGAAATGTACATAAGTATTCAGACCGTTTGCTATGAGACTCAAAATTGAGCTCAGGTGCATCATGTTTCCATTGATCATCCTTGAGACGTTTCCAGAACTTGATTGGAGTTCACTTGTTGTAAATTCAATTGATTGGACATGATTTGGAAAGGCACACACCTGTCTATATAAGGTCCCACAGTTGACAGTGCACGTCAGAGTAAAAACCATGCTATGAGGTCGAAGGAATTGTCCATCGAGACAGGATTGTGTCGAAGCACAGATCTGAGGAAGGGTACCAAAACATTTCTGCAACATTGAAGGTCCCCAACAACACAGTGGCCTCCATCATTCTTAAATGGAAGAAGTTTAGAACCACCAAGACTCTTCATAGAGCTGGCTGCCCGGCCAAACTGAGCAATCGGGGGAGAAGGGCCTTGGTCAGTGAGGTGACCAAGAACACAACGGTCACTCTGACAGAGCGATGGGGGGAGAACCTTCCAGAAGGACAACCATCTCTGCAGCACTCCACCAATCAGGCCTTTATGGTAGAGTGGACAGATGGAAGCCATTCCTCAGTACAAGGCACATGACAGCCCGCTTGGAGTTTGAAAAAATACACCTAAAGGACTCTTAGACCATGAGAAAGATTGAACTATTTCGCCTGAATGCCAAGCGTCACACCTGGAGGAATCCTGGCACCATCCTTACAGTGAAACATGGAGCTGACAGCATCATGCTGTGTGGATGTTTTTCAGCAGCAGGGACTGAGAGACTAGTCAGGTTTGAAGGAAAAATGAACAGAGCAAAGTACAGAGAGAGCCTTGATGAAAACCTGCTCCAGAGCACTCAGGACCTCAGACTGGGGCGAAGGTTCACCTTCCAACAGAACAATGACCCTAAGCACACAGCCAAGACAACGCAGGAGTGGCTTTGGGACAAGTCTCTGAATGTCATTGAGTGGCCCAGCCAGAGCCTGGACTTGAACCCAATCAAACATCTCTGGAGAGACCTGAAAATAGCTCTGCAGCAACGTTCCCCATTAGAGCGTTGGACTACCACCCGAAAGGTTGTGAGTTCAAATCCCCGAGCTGACAAGGTACAAATCTGTCGTTCTGCCCTTGAACAGGCAGTTAACCCACTGTTCCCAGGCCGTCATTGAAAATAAGAATTTGTTCTTAACTGACTTGCCTGGTTAAATAAAGGTAAAATTAAAAATTAAAAGGAATGGGAGAAATTCCCCAAATACAGCTTTTCCAAGCTTGTAGCGTCATACCCAAGAAGACTCGAGGCTGTAATCGCTGCCAATGGTGCTTCAACAAAGTACTGAGTAAAGGGCCTGAATACTTATGTAAATGTGATAAGTTCTGTACTTTTAATACATTTGCAAAAAAATTCTAAAAACTGTTTTTGCTTTGTCGTTATGGGGCATTGTATGTAGATTGATGAGGGGGAAAAAACAATTTAATCCACTTTAGAATAAGGCTGTATCCTAATATTGTACTCTCTGTGCGTCTCTTTATTGGCCTGGTCTGGGCTATTGTTTGCATTGATCTCCGTTTGTCAGTGTCAGAGTAGCCATTCAGTTTGGTAATTTGTGTAGTATTAAAACAGATTCTGCTAATAATGTCTCTTGCTAGAAACATTTCCCCATGGGTGGAAATTCTAAAAATGCCAATTAGGGCTTCAGAATAAAGGGTATTTTACTTCAACAGTAAATGTAGCCACGCACTGCTACTGAAGTTAACGAATTGCATCTTTGTGTGCTGATTTGTTTACAGAAAATGGGGACGTGCCGGGAAGGGGGATACTATTCTTGCTAGCAGGTTAGCCACCTACCTCTGTTAGGAACGGTGACTCCACCCCCAGGTATTTAGACACCACGTACAGGCAGAAGAGGTGCCTGTCAATGCCGGACCCTGTCATGGCCAATCGGTAGAGGTTCTGGTGCTTCTCAGCAGCCAATCGGAAAAGCCGCCTGCAGTGCTCCGGCCCCTGTAATAAGATAACCTGTCTGTTAGAAGTTAGATATGATGAATTGTGATTACAGTTGATGGTAGTAGTGGGGCAAAAGAGGTTACTAAAAAAACAACTAATATGAGAGTAAAACCCCCATAAGAGGTTAATGTACATATTTATGGCGTGAAACTGGTTCCGCTAGAGTAGGAGATTATTATAGAGTTAATCCTCATTATTTTAATGGATATATGCTAATTACTTTTGGAGTATTTTTTTTATTTAGTTGAGAATGTAGTAGTTTAACTCTGTGAGGTGCAGATAATGGAGTTAAGTGCAGTTATTAATCAGGTATGAGCAAATCTGTCATAATCCTGGAGCTAGATATTGCAATTGAGATTATGACTCAAAACATTTGGTGAAAACTTGATCGTTCCATGAGACAAGTGTCAAGGTAGAGAACAGCACTTCTAAAATGAGCTAATAGGATTTAATACATGCTGAGGTAACTGGAAATAATCATTGGCTTGATCCAAAATGTGATATTTTAACTTATTAGAATCCTATTGATGAAATGTACAGGACTTGTCAAAAATTTGGACACACCTACTCATTCATAAAAAGGGCAGCAAAGAAGCCACTTCTCTCTAGGAAAAAACATCAGGGACAAACTGATATTCTGCAATAGGTACAGGGATTGGACTGCTGAGGACGGGGGTAAAGTCACTTTCTCTGATGAATCCCCTTTCAGATTGTTTGGGGCATCCGGAAAAAAGCTTGTCCGGAGAAGACAAGGTGAGCTCTACCATCCGTCCTGTGTCATGCCAACAGTAAAGCATCCTGCATGTGTGGGGTTGCTTCTCAGCCCACTCCCTTGGCTTGCTTAAGAACACAGCCATGAATAAAGAATGGTACCAACACATCCTCCGAGAGCAACTTCTCCCAACCATCCAGGAACAGTTTGGTGACAAACAATGCCTTTCCAGCATGATGGAGTACCTTGCCATAAGGCAAAAGTGATAACTAGGTGGCTCGGGGAACAAAACATCAATATTTTGGGTCCTTGGTCAGGAAACGCCCCTGACCTTAATCCCATTGAAAACTTGTGGTAAATCCTCAAGACAAACCAAAACCCACAAATTCTGACAAACTCCAAGCATTGATTATGCAAGAACGGGCTGCCATCAGTCAGGATGTGACCCAGAAGTTAATTGACAGCATGCCAGGGCGGATTGCAGAGGTCTTGAAAAAGAAGGGTCAACATTGCAAATATTGACTCTTTGCGTCAACTTCATATAATTGTCAATAAAAGCCTTTGACACTTATGAAATGCTTAGTAACATCTGTCAAAAATATCTAAAGACACTGAAGCAGCAAACTTTGTGGAAATTAATATTTGTGTCATTCACAAAACTTTTGGCCACGACTGGATGTCCCAAAAATCTTGTGACAATACAGTGAACATAATGTTAGGGTAACATGGGGTTACCTGCCAACTGCGAAATGGCGGCAATGATTTTGCACTGGCGCATTGCCACAGTTAAATGACTGCAGAGGAAACACTGGTGTGAAGCACAAATGTCTTGCATTGCTCTCATCTCAATATCTGTGTCAAAGGGCTAATATTTTTTTGGCCTCTTGACATATGGATATTGCATATGTCAATATCACAATTTCAATTTGAATTAAATTAATCTTTCAGCCGTAAGAGTCATCAGTGTCTGAAGAAAGAATGCAAATCCCTTTGAGTGAAACTCGTTTCTTCCTAAATGACCTTATTTATACTGGAGTGAAATCTGTTTCACTAGCAAGTGTGTGAACACATTCATTCCGAAGTGAATGTGACTCCGCATCAATAACACAGTAAAACCTGTGAAATCTATTTTCACTGAGCCACTGGGAAGGTTCTAGAAGAACTTATGAGCAACATTAAAACATCCCCAATCAGTAAGCCTACTTCTCCGCTCTCCACAGCTTTGACAAAGGCACAGCCCTCATTGGAGCAGGATCGTACAGTCTCAGTCCTCCCCTCTCGGAACAGCCGTGTCATGGAGGCCTCGTAGGTGAGGCAAAACGTCTTACGATCCTGGGAGACAAAAAAGGTAAAGGGAACATTATTAGTATAATTATCTGAAATGATCAGTATTCTTCTCAATGTTCATGGATGATAATATTGTTATGTTATTTTTTTATACCTTGTACAGTACAGCATACTGCACAATTGTATTATACAGAAATAGACCATTTCCGTGGTAGCCTACTCTAATTCCATTCCTAGTTGCAACATGTTATTGTATAATAATGTTATTGTATTATGACACATTTTATTCAGTTGTAGTAGTCTAGTAATGTCATTAACCTCTTAAACAAACACCTGTGTACTATGTAAGAGTAGGAGAGGAATGATCGTTTCCTTGTCAGAAGGAATGAAAGAGACCTTTACTAGAGGTAACTGACACCAGTGGCATGACTCAACGAGTCCCTGGTCTTTCCAAAAATTCCTAACAGTTTGACATCTTGTTTGACTAGTGAGAGGAGATAGAACTGGGGAAGATACCATGTCAAGAGGTATTAGTAGGGAGCTGGCAGAGAAGGATTCACAAGGTATATTTAGCTATAGTACTTACCCAAGACTAAAGCATGCATGGAAATCAGAGATTAAATTCAAATAAGAATGTAAAGCGGCCAAATAAAATCAGCTACAGGTCTTTTTCAATGCGCTTGAGTTACAGTATATGTGGAGGAAAACTTTATGGAGGAAAACTTTGGTTAGTACCCACATCTGCCTTCTGAATGTGTCTTTCAAAGAGTAGCACCTTTACCATGGGATTTCCAAAACTGCATTAGATTACATCATATCAATAGGGACCAGTGACTTCACTTTGAGTTCCATTTTGTAGTGTCCGCCATCTTTAGGACCTCCCATTCTGGCGCAACTAGTCTGGTCAAAGACGACAACTAACGCCAAGCTCGCACATCTAACCACACCTGGAAAACCAAGATATCTTGACAAGATTGAAATACTCTGTTGTGATCCATATCTCGCTCCTAGCGAGCTTTTCACAGCACCTAAACTCAGCAAACAAAATCCTCCCTCATACTATAGATGTAGCTAGTTAACATTAATGTGGCATTACTGGCATAGCTACTAGCTACTACTTAGCTAGCTAATGCTACCTTTTTTCTGACAAACAAACTCGCGTGAGTTGCAGCAACAGGCAGCTGCTTCGTGAAAACGAATAATAATGTCAGCTAGATACTAATTTAGCAACAGAAGCTTGCTAGCTTTTATTGGAAGAATTCAACATTGTGTGTGACGCACTGGGTTAGCTGCATCCCTTTTGCTTCACATGAAGTATGACGGCTGGCTCATCTAGTTAGCTTAGCTATTGTTGGACAAATCATGCTAGCTTTCATGACATTGTCAAACTTCATAAACACTGCTCATCAGTGCACAAAACACCTTAGTTAGATGTAAAATGGTACAACTAAGACAGATTTTTTGTTTTAGCTTTGATTAATTCAGTGATTTAGGCAATGGACCGCAATAGATGACAGACTTCTAAAGAACTTAAGAACACTTGGAATCAATAAATAAGCATAGAGGGTCTTCTCAATGTTGTATATATAGTGCCTTTGGAAAATATTCAGACCCCTTGACTTTTTCCACAGAAATATCACATTTACATAAGTATTCAGACCCGTTACACCTTTGGCAGCGATTACAACCTCGTGTCTTGTTGGGTATGACGCTACAAGCTTGGCACACCTATATTTGGGAAGTTTCTACCATTCTTATCTGCAGATCCTCTCAAGCTCTGTCAAGTTTGATGGGGAGCATTGATGCACGGCTATTTTCAGGTCTCTCCAGAGATGTTAGATTGGGTTCAAGTCCGGGCTCTGGCCGGGCCATTCAAGGACATTCAGAGACTTGTCCCAAAGCCTCTCCTGCATTATCTTGGCGCTGTGCTTAGGGTCATTGTTCTGTTGGAAGGTGAACCTTCGCCCTGTCTGAGGTCCGGAGCACTCGGGAGCAAGGAACTCTCTGTACTTTGCTCTGTTCATCTTTGCCTCGATTCTGACTAGTCTCCCAGTCCCTGCCGCTGGAAAACATCCACACAGCATGATGCTGCCACCACCACCACCACCACCACCATGCTTCACCATAGGGATGGTGCCAGGTTTCCTCCAGACGTGACTCTTGGCATTCAGGCCAAAGAGTTCAATCCTGGTTCATCAGACCAGAGAATCTTGTTTCTCATGGTCTGAGAGTCTTTAGGTGCCTTTTGGCAAACTCCAAGCGGGCTTTCATGTGCCTTTTACTGAGGAGTGGCTTCCGTCTGGTCACTCTACCTTAAAAGGCCTGATTGGTGGAGTGCTGTCGAGATGGTTGTCCTTCTGGAAAATACTCCCATCTTCACTGAGGAACACTAGATCTCTGTCAGAGTAACCATCGGGTTCTTGGTCACTTCCCTGACCAAGGCCCTTCTCCCCACAATTGCTCAGTTTGGCTGGGCGGCCAGCTCTAGGAAGAGTTTTGGTAGTTCTAAATTTCTTCCATTTAAGACAGATGGAGGACACTGTTTTCTTGGGGACCTTCAATGCTGTAGACATTTTTTGGTACTCTTCCCCAGATTTTGGAGCTCTACGGACAATTCATTCGCCGTCATGACTGGGTTTTTGCTCTGATATGCACTGTCAACTGTGGGACCTGATCTAGACAGGTGTGTGCCTTCAAGGGGTCTGAATACTTTCCAAACGCACTGTAAGTTATAGGAATGTCCTGCCTACCCTGTAGTAAGCTAGCTGCAGAGCCAGCTGAATGAAGGACATCCCCATTAATTAACTCAACCTGTAGTAAGCTAGCTGCAGAGCCAGCTGAATGAAGTGACTTCCCCTTTAACTCACCCTGTAGTAAGCTAGCCAGGCACGTGCACAGATCGAGCTCAACCAGTGCCCTCGTTGCCTGGTAGAATTTTGTATTTTATTAAATACTTTTTACATTTTATTTAGAGACTCATTTACATTTTTTGTTTTCATTTTTTTAATGTAACGAATTGCACATCAAACTAGCTAATTTCATAAACTGCTTGAATCTAATTTCATAAGCTGCTTGAATCCCAGCAAATACCCCCTCCGCCGCCCCCAAGAGCACCAGCACCCCCAATGATATGTACACGGCCCTGAAGCTGGCTGCAGAGCCAACTGGTTGAAGGACATCCCCTTTAACTCACCCTGTAGTAAGCTAGCTGTAGAGCCAATTGAATGAAGGCGTCTGGGCTGATCTTCAGCTTTTTGATGCGTCCCTTCCCAAAGTCCCTGAAGGGGAAGACATGACAGTCCACATCGTCAGCTAGGGCCTGTGCCACAGACAGAGAGATGGACACCTGCTCCTGAACCTGAAGAGAGAAAGATGGAGGGGTGAGGGGAGGAAACACTTAATAAAAGCTTGTACATTTTTATAAGTTATTTTTCATTAAGACTTTGAGTCACTTGGAAACCAGAGGATCAGCAGAGAGATTAACTAGGCACTAGGTCTGAAATGATTGTCTGGCCAATGAGTTACCAGACAATCATTTCAGACCTAGTGCCTAGTTAATCTCTCTGCTGATCCTCTGGTTTCCAAGTGACTCAGAACGGGACTTGACTGGAAGCCAATGGCAGGAGCGGACAAAAACAAACAAACAAACAGCTGGTTTTAATTGGCTGATCTCTATCCATCACCATTTAGCGCAACCCTTATAACCTCCCCATAAGTGTCCTGCATACAGGGAGGGACCAGTATTGTTTCGGTGTTCTTGCGCAACAAAGAAAACTGGGTTAGCTTGTGCAACATGGATATTTTCTTTCTCAGAATATATATTCTTTCCAATTCACAGCTGCTTTTGTAGTATCTTCTATGAAGGGTTCAACACTTTCCTCAAACTGCCAGCGGCAAGCAATCTCCCACAGAGATGGGTCCAACAATCTCCTCCAGTGCTTTGCAATAGTCGTAGCGTTCTACATCATTGTCATTGGTACGGAAAAGACTGTGCTTGTACTTTTTACTGGGATAGTGTTCTGTACAACCACGACATCGTCAACTGCCTTTGATGGCGTATCTTTACTTTTTCAATTTGAAGACATGATATATACTATGTTACAGGACGGCTAGCAGAGTTACGCTCGCTAGTTATTAGAATGAACAAAGATATGTTCCTACTACCTCGGGTTACAGGGAATTATTTATGTGGTGCACCATAGCAAAACACTTTTCTGCTCGATTTGGCCCCATGCCTCATAGTCGTGTGATTCCCTCAGAATTGGAATTGATTATCATGTCACTCAGTAAATTGTCCCCCCATAAGTTCCAAACAGTCCCACACTGTTACCAGGCTCTACGCGCCAGCAATTCGAGCCTGGGCACGAGGTTAATGCGTAGTAATTCAGAGGGGTTGGGTTAAATGCGGAAGATACATTTCGGTTGAATGCATTCAGTTGTGCAACTGTCTAGGTATTCACTTTCCCTAGTAGGCTGTAAGAGTTGTTAAAGGGCGGGGGTGACAACAGATGTGAAAGTGGCACTAAAAGATTGGTTCCCAGTCTCTCCCCGTCTGACAACAACATCTGGTTGAGATCATGGGAAGTCATGGCAGAGCGAGAGAGAGCACATATTGATGGGAGGGTACTTCTCCCTTTATCTAAATCTTCTTCACCATCTCAGGTATTCAATAATGAGGCCAAAGAGGACCGAGAGAGAAAGACTGCAAGAGATAAAGAAAGATAGAGAGGACACAGAAAACATAACCCATGCTTCGGTCACTTCTAGATTAGATTACTGCAATGCGCTACTCTCCAGCTACCCAGATAAAACACTAAATAAACTTCAGTTAGTGCTAAATACAGCTGCTAGATTCTTGGATTGAAGCCCAAAAAATGTATCATATGTGACCGATGGGCTTGATTTGGTCTTATGTAGCAAAATTTGAAATGGCGTTTTTTTAAATTGGATAAAAGTAGAGACTCGGAGCTAGAAAATGGTATATCGTACACTACAGTTGAGGAACAATGGGAAAGTAATTCTGCTTTGAAAGTTGATAAACTTGTAACCCCACTTTTGAGAAAATGGACCTTGAATGTTTTGGTACACCTACAGGAGAGCTCTTCTTTGTCTACACCCATTCAGCATTGTTCACTCCCACTTAAGCCTTAGCCCAACCCATCTCTTTAAGGATTCACATGTGAGGCCATGTGCTAAACATAGTGAGTACGGTAGTGTATTAAACAAACAAAGATTTCAAGACTAAAACCTGGTTTATACTACGTCTATCGACATGTCTGTATACAGTTTCCGCAGTGACCTCATAAACTTCCTATTGTCGTCAGACATCAAACTTGTTATTATGAAAAAGTATAAATACAAAAACATCAGGTTGCATGACATCAGCAGCCTGGTGGTCCAAAATAGCATAACTGGTGTATTTTAACACCAATAAACCCATCAGTTTAAAAATCAATTTAGCACATACTGATGGGAGAGTACTTCTCCCTTTATCTAAACTCAGCAAAAAAAGAAACGTCCTCTCACTGTCAACTGCGTTTATTTTCAGCAAACTTGTGTATGAACATAACAAGATTCAACAACTGAGACATAAACTGAACAAGTTCCACAGACATGTGATTAACAGAAATGGAATAATGTGTCCCTGAACAAATCAAAAGTAACCGTCGGTATCTGGTGTGGCCACTAGCTGCATTAAGTACTGCAGTGCATCTCCTCCTCATGGACTGCACCAGATTTGCCAGTTCCTGCTGTGAGATGTTACCCCACTCTTCCACCAAGGCACCTGTAATTTCCCAGACATTTCTGGGGGGAATGGCCCCAGCCTTCACCCTCTGATCCAACAGGTCTCAGACGTGCTCAATGGGAATGAGATCTGGACTCTTCGCTGGCCATGGCAGAACACTGACATTCCTGTCTTGCAGGAAATCACACACAGAACAAGCAATATGGCTGGTGGCATTGTCATGCTGGAGGGTCATGTCAGGATGAGCCTACAGGAAGGGTACCACATGAGGGAGGAGGACGTCTTCCCTGTAATGCACAGTGTTGAGATTGCCTGCAATGATAACAAGCTCAGTCCGATGATGCTGTGACATACCACCCCAGACCATGACGGACCCTCCACCTCCAAATTGATCCCGCTCCAGAGTACAGGCCTCGGTATAACGCTCATTGCTTCGACGATAAACGTGAATCCGACCATCACCCCTGGGGAGACAAAACCGCGACTCGTCAGTGAAGAGCACTTTTTGCCAGTCCTGTCTGGTCCAGCGACGGCAGGTTTGTGCCCATAGGCGACGTGGTTTCCGGTGATGTCTGGTAGGACCTGCCTTACAACAGGCCTACAAGCCCTCAGTCCAGCCTCTCTCAGCCTGTTGGGGACAGTCTGAGCACTGATGGAGGTAATGTGCATTCCTGGTGTAACTCAGGCAGTTGTTGCGGCCATCCTGTACCTGGTGTGATGTTCGGACGTACCGATCCTGTGTTGTTACAGGTGATCTGCCACTGCGAGGATGATCAGCTGTCCGTCCTGTCTCAGACATCACAGTATGGACATGCCTCCTTGCAGTATTCCTAAGGCACGTTCACGCAGATGAGCAGGGACCGTGGGCATCTTTCTTTTGGTTGTTTTTCAGAGTCAGTAGAAAGGCCTCTTTAGTGTCCTAAGTTTTCATAACTGTGACCTTAATTGCCTACCGTCTGTAAGCTGTTAGTGTCTTACCGACCGTTCCACAGGTGCATGTTCATTAATTGTTTATGGTTCATCTGAACAAGCATGGGAAACAATGTTTAAACTCTTTACAATGAAGATCTGTGAAGTTATTTGGATTTTTACGAATGGTCTTTGAAAAACAGGGTCCTGAAAAAGGAACGTTTCTTTTTTTGCTGAGTTTACATTACATATTATCCAGAGCGATTTACAGCCGTGAATGCATACATTTCATACGTTTTTCTCCGTACTCGTCCTAATCTTCTGCCTATGTCTCAACTCTTCAATAATAAGGCCATATAGACCCGAGATAGAAAGACAGTGAGAGATCAAGAAAGATGAGAGAATGCAGAAAAACGAATCCATGCTTTTGTCACTTCTAGATTAGACTACTGCAATGCTCTACTCTACAGCTACCTGGATAAAACACTAAATAAACTTCAGTTAGTGCTAAATACAGCTGCTAGAATCCTGACTAGAGCCAACAAATGTGATCATATTACTCCAGTGCTAGCCTCTCTACACTGGCTTCCTGTTAAGGCTAGGGCTGATTTCAAGATTATACTGCTAACCTACAAAGCATTACATGCACTTGCTCCTACCCATCTCTCTGATTTGGTCCTGCCGTACATACCTACACGTACGCTATGGTCACAATACGCAGGCCTCCTTATTGTCCCTAGAATTTCTAAGCAAACAGCTGAGGGGAGGGCCTTCTCCTATTGAACTCGAGTTTTGTGGAATGGTCTGCATATCCATGTGAGAGACGCAGACTCAGTCTCAACCTTTAAGTCTTTATTGAAGACTCATCTCTTCAGTAGGTCCTATGATTGAGTGCAAAGGTGAACGGCAAGGCACTGGAATGACGTACCGCCCTTGCTGTCTCTGACCTGGACAGCTCCCATCTTTCCACTGGGATTCTCTGCCTCTGACCCTATTATAGGGGCTCGTGCGGTGAGGGACATCTTCGTGGGTATTACTCATCCTTGTCTCAGGGTAGTAAGTTGGTCTGTTGCTATCCCTCTAGTGGTGATGGGGGCTGTGCTTAGTCAAAATGGATGGGGTTATATCCTGCCTGGTTAGCCCTATCTGGTGGTATCGTCGGACGGGGCCAGAGTGTCCTCCCGACCCCCGTCTCAGTATCTATGCTGCAATAGTCTATGTGCCGGGGAACAAGGTTCAGTCTGTCCTATCTGAGATACGGCATCTGTAGAAATAGATTGTGACAAGATGCATATATTTCATTCTAGTGGGAGAGGGCTCAACTGACTTTTCTGACTAGCGAATTGAAACTTTTAAATAAAAAAAATAGCCTAGTTAATTAATGAAGTGGAAAAAAAGTAGCTGGCTGAAAATGTGGGATGAGTCGGGTCAGCTGGCACAGATCTTGCCATGGGAGTTTGGTTCCCAGGGGTTGAGTCAGGCTGAGAGCCAGGTTAGGGTTTTCTAGACAAACACTCACTAGTTAACTTTCTAAAAAGGAATTTGTTTAAGGATGGAAAACCCCCCACGACACCCTGGCCTAAACCTGTTACGTGAGCGGTGTGCATGTGTGGAAACCCCCCTGTGAGTTTGAGAAGAACACGTCCTTCCGCTTTGCATCCAGTAATATTGACATTATGATAGTTTTGATGTTTTAATGACGGCCCGTGTTATTTAGTGGTCCAGAGAGACCGTCGCCGACGCCAACTTATGACTGCTGTTAGCGGACATAGATTACATTGTAGGCTTTTTTGAAGTATTTATTTGATTACTCAAGGTTAATGCCGTCTTATTTGGCCGACCCCGGTGCAGGTTAGTTCTGAAGAATTCGTTGACATTTAGCTGGCTAAGAAGGTGAGCCACGTTCGTATGACTGGTTATCCAGAGTTGAACTGGGAGTTGAATAAAGTTACCTCACTAACTCCTCAAACCTGATTGGTAGGATACCCCCCTGTTCTTTCCTTGTGTTGAAAACTGTCAGCCATTCTTGAACAGCAATGAAACTCAAACAAAGTGGAGTAGACGTGAGCATGAACAGCATTCAGAAAAGCCGGTTGAGAGTAGTTTTTATTGAGAGTAGTTTGCTGTGGAGTGGCATGACACAGCAAAGTACTTAAGAGTTCGATCCAACCAGCCAGGGCCGAATGCATATATTTTGTATGACTGGAGACCAGTTTACCACATGTGATTTCTATTTTCAGTTCAGAGACAGAGGCCGCTTCCAACAACGAGAGAGAGAGAGAGAGAGAGAGAGAGAGAGAGAGAGAGAGAAAAGAGAAAGAGAGAGAGAGAGAGAGAGAGAGAGAGAGAGAGAGAGAGGAGAGGAGGAACAGGGAGATGAAGGGGAGAAGAGGAAAGCATACTGTAGGGAGAGGAAGAAGGAGTAAGAGGAAGGAATGAGAAAATGAGCGGTACTAATAAGGGGAATTTGAGAAAGGCAAGCCCTCATGAAGCAGACAGTTTGAGAGTTGAGGCAACATGAAGGGGAAATGAAAAAACACAGAGGGAGAGAGAGAAAACAGATAAAGAAAGAGTTGGTAGTGACATAAGGTCCAGGTGAGTGAGCGAGTGCGTGAGCGAAAGAGAAACTGTCTCATCTCAGTGGGGGGAAGCAATGCGACTCGAATAGACCTTTGAGCCTTTGTGATGTATGGAGGCACTCGTGTGTGTGTTCTGTTGTCAATGTGAAGGCTTCACTATTCTAATAAGCATAGAAATGCTGCAAGTAAGTTGGCGCATGTAATAATTAACAGGGGCAAAGTCCCCGGTCATTTGGCGACCAGGCTGTGTGTGTATATTATGTACACTAACGATCAAAAGTTTGGTCACCTACTCATTCAATCATTTTTCTTTATTTGTACTTTTTTCTACATTATAGAATAATAGTGAAGACATCAAAACTATGGAACAATACATCATGTAGTAACCAAAAAAAAGTGTTAAAGAAATCCAAAAATATTTTATATTTGAGATTCTTCAAATAGCCACCCTTTGCCTTGATGACAGCTTTGCACACGCTTGGCATTTTCTCAACCAGCTTCACCTGGAATGCTTTTCCAAAAGTCTTGAAGGAGTTCCCACATATGCTTAGCACTTGTTGGATGCTTTTCCTTCACTCTGCCGTCCAACTCATCCCAAACCATCTCAATTTGATTGATCTTGGGGGATTGTGGAGGCCAAGTCATCTGATGCAGCACCCATCACTCTCCTCCTTGGTATAATAGCCCTTATACAGCCTGGATGTGTGCTGGGTTATTGTCCTGTTGAAAAACAAATGATAGTCCCACTAAGCTCAAAGCAGATGGGATGGCGTATCACTGCAGAATGCTGTGGTAGCTATGCTGGTTAAGTGTGCCTTGAATTCTAACTAAATCACAGACTGTCACCAGCAAAGCACCCCCACACCGTAACACCTCCTCCATGCCTTACAGTGAGAAATACAGATGCAGAGATCATCAGTTCACCCACACCGCATCTCACAAAGACACGGCGGTTGGAACCAAAGATCTCAGATTTGGACTCCAGACCAAAAGGACACATTTCCACCAGTCTAATGTCCATTGCTCGCGTTTCTTGGCCCAAGCAAGTCTTCTTCTTATTGGTGTCCATTAGTAGTGTTTTTTGCAGCAATTCGACCATGAAGGCCTGATTCACACCGTCTCCTCTGAACAGTTGATGTTGAGATGTGTCTGATACTGGAACTCTGTGAAGCATTTATTTGGGCTGCAATTTATGAGGTTGGTAACGCTAATGAACTTATCCTCTGCAGCAGAGGTATCTTTGGGTCTTCCATTCCTGCGACGGTCTTCATCAGAGCCAGTTTCATCACAGCGCTTGATGTTTTTTTTTCGACTGCACAGTTCTTGACATTTTCCGAATTGACTGACCTTCATGTCTTAAGGAAATTATGGACTGTCATCTCTCTTTGCTTATTTGAGCTGTTCTTGTCATAATATGGACTTGGTCTTTTACCAAATACGTCTATCTTCTGTATAACAACCCTACCTTGTCACAACAACGCATTAAGAAGGAAAGAAATTCCACAAATGAACTTTAAGGCACACCTGTTAATTGAAATGCATTCCAATGCATTCCACCTCATGAAGCTGGTTGAGAGAATGCCAAGAGTGTTCAAATCTGTCATTAAGGCAAAGGGTGGCTATTTGAAGAATCTCAAATATATTTTCATTTGTTTAACCAAAAAAGTGTTACTACATGATTCCATATGTGTTATTTCATAGTTTTGATGTCTTCACTATTATTATACAATGTAAAAAAAAGTTTTAAAAAAATATAAAAACCCTTGAATGAGTAGGTGTTCTAAAACTTTGGACCAGTAGTGTATGCAAGATTCTGAGCTCTGTAACTGTCAGCCAGTCAGTCAACCAGCCAGCTAGTCAGTCATAGCAGCACATTGAGGTAATTTCCAGGAGTGGAACTCCCCAGCGTTCCCGCAGTTAACACAGTAGATGCCAAGGGAGGAGAGCACTGCACTGCTGAGGTAGAAGTAGGGAGAGATATACAGTGCCTTCGGAAAGTTTTCAGACCCCTTGACTTTTTTCACATTTTGTTACATTGTAGCCTTATTCTAAAATGTATTAAATATTTATTTTTTCCTCAGAAATCTACACACAATACCCCATAATGACAAAGCAAAAATAGTCTGAATACATCCGTAAATAATATTTTTTTTAAATATATTATTTACATATGTATTCAGACCCTTTGCTAGGAGACTCGAAATTGAGCTCATGTGCATCCTGTTTCCAATTCAATTGCATTCACCTGTGGTAAATTCAATTGATTGGACATAATTTGGAAAATAACACACCTGCCTATATAAGGTCCCACAGTTGACAGTGCATGTCAGAGTAAAAACCAAGCCATGAGGTCGAAGGAATTGTCCGTATAGCTCCAAGACAAGATTGTGTAGAGTCACAGATCTGGGGAAGGGTACAAAAAAAATGTCTGAAGCCATGAAGGTCCCTAAGAACACAGTTGCCTCCATCATTCCTAAATTGAAGGAGTTTGGAAACACCAAAATTCTTCCTAGAGCTGGCCAGCCGGCCAAACTGAGCAATTGGGGGAGAAGGGCCTTGGTCAGGGAAGTGTCCAAGAAGCCGATGGTCACTCTGACAGAGCTCTAGAGTTCCTCTGTCGAGATGGGAGAACCTTCCAGAAGGACAACCATCTCTGCAGCACTCAACCAAATCAGACCTTTCTGGTAGAGTGGCCAGACAGAAGCCACTACCCAGTAAAAGGCACATGACAGCCCGCTTGGAGTTTGCCAAAAGGTACCTAAAGACTCTCAGACCATGAGAAACAAGATTCTCTGGTCTGATAAAACCAAGATTGAACTTTTTGGCCTGAATGCCAAGAGTCACGTCTGTAGGAAACAGGGCACTTCCCTACGGTGAAGCATGGTGGTGGCAGCATCATGCTGTGGGAAAGTTTTTCAGCGGCAGGGAATGGGAGATTAGTCAGGATCAAGGCAAAGATGAACGGAGCAAAATAGAAATCCTTGATGAAAACCAGCTTCAAAGCGTTCAGGACCTTAGACAGGGGCGAAGGTTCACCTTTTAACAGGACAATGACCCTAAGCTCACAGCCAAGACAACGAAGGAGTGGCTTCGGGACAAGTCTCTGAATGTCCTTGAGTGGACCAGCTAGAGCCTGGACTTGAACTCGATCTAATATCTCTGGAGAGACCTGAAAATAGCTGTGCAGCAACGCTCCCCATCCAACCTGACAGAGCTTGAGAGGATCTGCAGAGAGGAATGGGAGAAACTCCCCAAATACAGGTGTATTCCAACCTTGTAGCGTCATACCCAAGAAGACTCGAGGCTGTAATCACTGCCAAAGGTGCTTCAAGAAAGTACTGAGTAAAGGGTCTGAATACATATGTAAATGTGATATTTCAGTTATTTATATTTAATACATTTACAAAAATGTCTCAAAACTTGTTTTTGCTTTGTTATTATGGGGTATTGTGTGCAGATTAATGTGGAAAATGACAATTTAATACATTTTATAATAAGGCTGTAACGTAACAAATTGTGAACAAAATACTTTCCGAATGCACTGTAGGTGGTAGAGATAGAGTGGAGGGAATTTCCCCCGATTGTCTGACTGTTGTGGGTCGGTAGAAACAGAGAAGGAAACGGAACACTCCAACCGCAACAAACAAACAGAGAGAGAGAGCGAGAGAGCGAGATGCCACTTCTCTCGGATGAAAGAAACTGATGAAAGACAAAAAGAGAAGAACCGTTCATCTCGGGCTGTGGTGGTCATGACATTTTGTCAGCCGGCCATTGTCACGCAATCATCACCTCAGAAAGCACTGCCCATTTTGTTGTGTTAGGCTTTGAAACAACATCCACAACGACCATGTTCTCACACTCAGATTCAAATCTGTTAATTAACTTCTTTCTTCAAAACGATCAATCACAGTGAGGTGACTTTTAAAAGCACATACTGTTTTCATGTGGTGTTCGATGTGATTTTGGATTGCATTTGAATTGATGTCAGAGTGGTTAAAGGAAAAAGAACCCTGAGTACCAGGGCAACCTGATAATCATTACCGAGTTGGGTACTACCAACACATGTCCAGAGTCCATAAAAGGAGGTTACCGTGACTCAACGGCCACATAGAATTTTACTGCAGTCATGACTCATGATTGCCAGTAATACAGTCATCGCAACTGCCCCTACTTTCACCAAATCGTGGCTCAAGGAGGTCATGCTAACATTGTGCACCATATTTAGACTAAAATATTAAACTTAAGCCACCAAATTGGTTTCTCAACATGTATTTAATTGTGGTTCAGGACTGTCAATGGACATTAAGTCGTGGAATGAAACCGAGAGAGGAACTGATCCAAGCCTTAAAGAAAGAGGAGAGAGGGAGCTGGACAATGTTTTACAGGGTGTTTCAAGTGACACTAAACACGGACACACTCCCCTCCCAAAGGATGTCTGAGGCAAGGATTCCATTGGATGACAAATCAGAGTGGAAGAAAAAATAAATAAATCTCATTTCAAAATTATGGCTTTTTATTCATTAATCGAAAAAGCAATCAATGGTAATACTTTTGACAGGTAAAGAGTATTGGTCCTTTTCCTTATTTTGTGGAATTAAAATTGGCCTGTGTATTTTTTCGTTAGTCAGCATAGAGCCTATTTTGAGCGGGATTTCTCCTGCACGATTAAAAAGAACTACTGGTAATTCACCATACAAGTGCAATCAACAGGCTATCAGCGCTTCACCCACCACTTTCCAATGTGAGCTGGAGGCAGTAGGCATTTTGAAAACATACTTAATAAACCTGAATGTTTCATTTCATATTACGAGGCATCGTTTAACTTGCTTCAAATGAGCATATAGGCAAAATCGGACCATGAAAACGTGGAGGCAATTTAATAGGCGGCGCGTGAGTTGCAAGTTTGGGGACGCTTACAATTTATCCTACCATTTTTTTACCGTTCTGAGTGACAGTTATGATGTACACATGCAGATTTGCGTGGAACAGCTTCATTTCAATACTGTTTTCGTTTCTTAAAACCATGACAAAATTCAAAAAAGTCAACTAATGAAAGATCACTAGCCTCTGTCATATGATGTGCATTGAACTCATAGCTAATACAGCAGTAGGCCTTTAACTTCCATTTCTCATTCACACTGAGGATTGGTGACTACCGAGGGGGAGATTGGAAGATTTGTTAAAATAGCTTATTGTGAGAAACTATAGTTTTAATATATCATCATTTGCAACGATGTAAAAAGAAAAAAACTTTCCTACATTTCCGTGCAGCAGGTCAGGTACATCTATGCGTGCTCACGCATTTCCTTCAACATTATCAGGACATAGAAACCAGATACATAATCATTTCTCATATGGAGCATTCCAAAACAAAAGTGTAGCGGGTTGTGAACTCCACAAAGAATGTTTCCACTCCGAGAATGAGAACGGTTAATGTAAGAAAATTATGGGGATTAATGGTACATTTACTACTGGTGTCATATGTAAGGGGAATTGATAATTATATATATTTTTAAAGGACAAACAATTCACGCAATGACATAATGAATGTGCAAGAACTGGCAGGAGATTCACCTGTATCGTCACCAGACACCCCTCCCCTTCTTATTGTCTCAACACATTATCTTCACACGTATTTTTTGCTTTTCACTCAATAAATCAGCTAGGCCTAACACGCGTGCTGCCCAAATTGCGGGCTTCCCAAATAGGCAAAAGCTAAGCTTTATAAGAAGCTTATCAATTATCCTTGATTCCTCTGTGGCCATGTCATGCTTTCTGGTGAAGAATTTTGAATGATTTTAATTATTTCTATATAAACAGGAGTAATTATATAATGTTGGTGAATGTACACTGCCCAAAAACATAAAGGGAACACTTAAACAACACAATATAACTTCAAGTCAATCACACTTCTGTGAAATCAAACTGTCCACTTAGGAAGCAACACTGATTGACAATACATTTCACATGCTGTTGTGCAAATGGAATAGACAACAGGTGGAAATTATAGGCAATTAAGCAAGACACCCCCAATAAAGGAGTGGTTTTGCAGGTGGTGACCACAGACCACTTCTCAGTTCCTATACTTCACTTTTGAATGCTGGCGGTGCTTTCACTCTAGTGGTAGCATGAGACGGAGTCTACAACCCACACAAGTGGCTCAGGTAGTGCAGCTCATCCAGGATGGCACATCAATGCGAGCTGTGGCAAGAAGGTTTGCCGTGTCTGTCAACGTAGTGTCTAGAGCATGGAGGCGCTACCAGGAGACAGGCCAGTACATCAGGAGACGTGGAGGAGGCCGTAGGAGTACAACAACCCAGCAGCAGGAGCGCTATCTCCGCCTTTGTGCAAGGAGGAGCAGGAGGAGCACTGCCAGAGCCCTGCAAAATGACCTCCAGCAGGCCACAAATGTGCATGTGTCTGCTCAAACGGTCAGAAACAGACTCCGTGCAGGATGTTTGGCATTTGCCAGAGAACACCAAGATTGGCAAATTCGCCACTGGCGCCCTGTGCTCTTCACAGATGAAAGCAGGTTCACACTGAGCACGTGAGACGTGACAAAGTCTGGGGACGCCGTGGAGAACGTTCTGCTGCCTGCAACATCCTCCAGCATGACCGGTTTGGCGGTGTGTCAGTCATGGTGTGGGGTGGCATTTCTTTGGGATGCCGCACAGCCCTCCATGTGCTCGCCAGAGGTAACCTGACTGCCATTAGGCACCGAGATGAGATCCTCAGACCCCTTGTGAGACCATATGCTGGTGTGGTTGGCCCTGGGTTCCCCATCCGCCACATCATCAGGAGCATGCCCAGGCGTTGTAGGGAGGTCATACAGGCACGTGGAGGCCACACACACTACTGAGCCTCATTTTGACTTGTTTTAAGGACATTACATCAAAGTTGGATCAGCCTGTAGTGTTTAATTTTGAGTGTGACTCCAAATCCAGTCCTCCATGGGTTGATAAATTTGATTTCCATTGATAATTTTTGTGTGATTTTGTTGTCAGCACATTCAACTATGTAAAGAAAAAAGTATTTCATAAGAATATTACATTCATTCAGATCTAGGATGTGTTATTTTAGTTTTTCCCTTTATTTTTTTGAGCAGTGTATGTCCATTTACCTCCCTATTGGACCCACCGCTTTGCCATTTCTCTCCTGTTCTGTTGGTTTTCATATAAATGTTATTTTGTTGTCCAGAAGCCAAAGGCACAATCCTAGTCATATTAGCAGCACATCCTAGTTGTTGTGTCTTTAGAGTCCCTCTCTTTCTAAGATTCTAACAGAGATTTCTCATCTCTGTCACATATGGAACCGCTATCAGGTGGGCTGTTTAGAATGTCGTTTCCCCGGGTGGGCTGTTTAGAATGTCGTTTCCCCGGGTGGGCTGTTTAGAATGTCGTTTCCCCGGGTGGGCTGTTTAGAATGTCGTTTCCCCGGGTGGGCTGTTTAGAATGTCGTTTCCCCGGGTGGGCTGTTTAGAATGTCGTTTCCCCGGGTGGGCTGTTTGGGGTGTTTAGAATGACGATTCCCCAGGTGGGCTGTTTAGAATGTCGATTCCCCAGGTGGGCTGTTTAGAATGTCGATTCCCCAGGTGGGCTGTTTAGAATGTTGATTCCCCAGGTGGGCTGTTTAGAATGGCCCATTGCATTTTGGCAAATGTTTGAAAATTATGTTTTATTGGCCGTTTCATTACGAGTTACATGTTCTGTAAAGATGAATTACCATAATGTAAATGTGATTTCTGTCATTCTGATCACCGTGGGTGGATGCCCTAATGGGTTACGCATCCAATGTATAGGTGTCCGGTAAATTTCTCAAAATGGCCAGTTAATTTGAATCTTCCCCGACATGTTGTCCGGGCACCACATTGTCCGAACGGAAACCCTGGTCTGAGGGTGTGTTAGGGAACGATGCGCACACCCAGCACTCTCACCTCCACAGGGATGTCCCAGGTGAGTCTCTGAGGGGGCGGTAAGGAGCGCTCCACCTCTCCCTTACAGTGACCATCCTCTGTATAACCCAGTTGGAAGGCATCTGTGGCCAGGGTGAACTGAGGACAGACAAAGAACAGCTGTTACACACACGCACACACACATGCAGACACTCAAAGTTCAGTGGATTCACCATCCACAAATAGTATAAAACACAGAAACTTGATCTGCCAAAAATTAATAACAAACATGTTTATCCTCTATCTGATTGAGCAAATCCTGAGAATATCCCATTTGGATAATAACTGGGACATCCTGATCTGGGCTATGCTCTATTTAACCACAGGTACTTTTAGCCACATATCTGGCCATATGTAGTCTACCTCACACATACACTCAAATCTGCAAGATCGGATTATTCTAAATAAAACCAAGTGCTTGATCTCCATTGAGGACAGGTCATTTGAGCTGTCAAGGGGACCCCCCTATATCTTTTTAACCTCTAGCTCCAGCACCATACTAGTGTCTACACAATGTGAAAACGGCACATTTCTATGTCATGTAGCTAAAAAGAGAAGAAAAAGGCCCTAATAAAATGCTATTTGATTATGCCTGTTTGACAGATAAACACACCTCCCACAGGTGAGCCACTGTCGGGGCGTCGGCCCAAGAGTGCTCTGCATTCAGCCCATTCTTCCCATTCTTGTACACCACCACAGAGAATGACTTATCAAACCACCTGAGAGACCGAGAGAGGGGAGGGGGGGGGAGAAGAGGAGGGGCAGGAGAGAGGGAGAGATATTATATATATATATATATCAATTAGCTCAGTGCTTTCAGTTTTAAGAGTTGACCACACACTATCAAAGCAGAATATATACATCCCCTGACCACCCACCACAGCCCTGGTCCAGGACACAGATGTGAAGCACTTGATTTGGAGGGGGAGAGAGGAGTGTGTACAAGAGGAACTTCGGCCGAGTGTCGATGATTCTAAACAACCAGAACCATGTCCATGGATGGGATATATTTCACTTACTTCACCTAAGCAACTGGTGCTCTTGGACTTGGAAAACATTTGCTGCTAATTCAATCAGGTTGTCACATACCGTGTGTGTGCGTGTGTGTACTCGAATGCTCATGTGTGTGTAGCCCTACAGTACAGCACGTGTGAAAGGAAGAGAGGATAAAATGGACCAGATGAAGACCATCAGTTAACAAAGACATCCTGCCCTCTTCATTACACACAATTCAACTCAATCTAGATAACCGGTAAACTATGATAGAGGTGAAGAGGAGATGTGCTTCACAAACAGCTTTGCCCTGCGGGGCCTAGGCCAAATCCCAAATGGAACCCTATTCCCTATATGGTGCACTAGTTTGGATCAGAGCCCTATAGGGCCCACGCCCTAGTCAAAGGTTGTGCACTACAGTATATAAGGAATAGGGTGCCATTTGGTACATACTAGTACCAGACCCCCCTGTAGAAGAGTGTAATAGATTGAATGTTCTTATGTTGAGTGGTAACATGGGAAAGGCAGAGTTGGACACACTCTATAAAACGGGTCCTAATTCACTCCACAGCCCCTTCCAGTTGGCTCCATCCTGTAAGGTGTTAGCAATAAGGCGGAAGCTCCGCCATGATTCTACATTCCGACTACGTAAGAGGCTCATCATAATGCGCCTGCACCACACAGTCTCACACACACCTGTCATAACATTTCCCGTGGAGGAGGGACTTGGCGTAGCGGTCCAGGTTTCCCACGGGGTCTTCTCCCATCATTCCTTGCTCCTCATCGTCCAGGGTGACAAAGAAGGCAGCCCGCTCGATGCAGTCCAGCGAGCGCTTGTTCACCCCTGAGCTGAAGTACTGCTTTCTTACGGCACACCACGGCACCCTGGGACAAAACGCATTCCAAATCACGCCAACATTCATTACATTTTTTAAAATTTTTTAAAGGTAGACTCAAGATGACATCATCAACACAAGAGTCGACTGTACTTCTTTACTTACAGAAAGACATCAATATCAACAGCAACCAAAACGGACAAGAATCCTCAAATTGTTACTGAACATAGGGGAACATGTCCCCCTTCTGCAACCCACTCCCTGCAGAACAGTGAGCGCGGTGATAATGAACACGACAGAATACTTGACAGTAGTGTGAAAGTGATCCCACGGGACATGCCAGGACAAAACACCCCATGATCAGACTAATCCAACCGTGTGGTTGTAACTGTTCCTTGCTCAACGGCGGGAACCCTATTAGCAGTCATGACGAGCTGAAGATGACTAAAGATACAATGGCGAGAGGAAGGGTGTGCTGCTACTGTACCACACCCACACCCCCGGGAAAGAATGTGAGTTTTTAACGCTGTGTGTAAATTGTCTACGGAAACCGACGGGAGCACCACAGTGCACCAACAATTGTGACCTGCACAGAGTTGTTGTACGCGTCTGCACGGGAGTCGTGTTTGAGAGGGAGTGAGCGAGAGTGCGAGGGAGAGAATCCTACTCATTCCAATTTACCACAATCAAAGCCCAGAAAAGACTCTGTTGGTATACATAGACCATAACTGCACAGACTATTAACTACATTCAGTATAATTGACCTTAATCCTAGGATAATGCTTGCATTTGTGTAAAGAGAGCAGTAGTGGCCCGGTTTAGCAGGTTTTAACCAATACTGCTTTAGTTGTTTTATCTTATCAAAACACACACCCACACAGCAAATGGTACATATCGTTTTATGCATTCTCCTTATATACCAACTCGTCTTTTTCCCCCCTTTTTTCTTTCGTCCCCCAGCATCTACTCTGTCATCTTATATTCCTACCGCTGTTCCCCCTCTCCTTTTTCACCTCAGCTCACCTTTAGCCTCACTCCTTCCCCTCTCCCTCAGTTCAGTTCCCTCCATGCATTCTCAACCAACACTCTCCATTTCGCTTTTCCACCCCCCTCTCGTTTGCTTGCTCTTCCTTTAAAAATGCTTTAGGCCCTTCTCGCCTTCTCTTCCTCTTCGTGACTTCTCCATCTCTCGGCCGACACCGCTCTGCACTCTTCCTTTCCAAGTCGTGATCAGACCACTTGAGACTCTTGTGGCCATTGAGGTGACTGACGGACGCTCTGCTTGTCTGCGGGTATCCTGCAGACCTGGGTTCAAATACTATCAGAAATCATTTCAAATACTGGAGTTGTGCTTGATTGAGCGTGCTTGGCTCAATGGACCAATGCAATAGGTCGGAAAACATAAACCCTGCCCACTTGGCACTCCAGGCTGGCTAGAGTGAACGGTCAAAGTATTTGAAAGATTTCAAATCATATTTGAACGCACGTTATCATGCAGTGCAATCCTTGTCTGATGGCTCAAGCCAAAGTCTGCACATCTACAGCCGTCTCAGACATAATGAACATGAAGCTCCGTAAGGACCATCTAGTAGCCATACATCGGATCATGCAAAACAAGACATATTTAGGGGGATATCCGGGTGATGGAAAATGCAGAGAACTGCAGTGTGTACATACACCTATGTGTACAGGCACTCACGCACGCACACACACACACACACACACACACACCCTCTTCCCCCCACCACTATAGACACCTGTCTCCAGCAGTCAGTGCTCCCAGCCTGTCCTCTCCAGGTCCGGGGGGTGAAGGGTCATCTAGGATCCTCTGGATCTGGTACTCTATCTCTCTAGGGGAGAGGAGACGCCCCGCCTTGTAGACCCACAGCCTGAAGTAGCGCCCCCGGTGGTAGACAGTCACAAATTCACTGTCCTGCCAGTGCTGCAGCACATCTGGAGAGGAGACACACGTCGAGAGAGAGAGAGAGAGAGAGATGCAGAACACTACGCATTTGTATTTTATTTCACCTTTATTTAACCAGGTAGACTAGTTGAGAACAAGTTCTCATTTACAACTGCGACCTGGCCAAGATAAAGTAAAGCAGTGCGACACAAACAACAACACAGAGTTACACATGGAATAAACACGTGTACAGTCAATAACACAATAGGAAGAAAGTCTATATACAGTGTGTGCAAATGGCGTGAGGAGGTAAGGCAATAAATAGGCCATAGTAGCGAAGTAATTACAATTTAGCAGATTAACACTGGAGTGATAGACGAGCAGATGATGGTGTGTAAGTAGTGATACTGGTGTGCAAGAAAAGGGTAAGTTTGGCGGCGTGAGTAAAGGAGGCTTTGTTGCAAAATAGAAAGCCGATTCTAGATTTGATTTTGGATTGGAGATGTTTGATATGAGTCTGGAAGGAGAGTTTACAGTCTAGCCAGACACCTAGGTATTTGTAGTTGTCCACATATTCTAGGTCAGAACCGTCCAGAGTAGTAATGCTAGTCGGGCGGGCAGGTGCGGGCAGCGAACGGTTGAAAAGCATGCATTTGGTTTTACTAGCATTTAAGAACAGTTGGAGGACACGGAAGGAGTGTTGTATGGCATTGAAGCTTGTTTGGAGGTTAGTTAACACAGTGTCCAAAGAAGGGCCAGATGTATACAGAATGGTGTCGTCCGCGTAGAAGTGGATCAGGGAATCGCCAGCAGCAAGAGCGACATCGTTGATATATACAGAGACAAGAGTCAGCCCGATAATTGAACCCTGTGGCACCCCCATAGAGACTGCCAGAGGTCCGGACATCAGGCCCTCCGATTTGACACACTGAACTCTGTCTGTGAAGTAGTTGGTGAACCAGGCGAGGCAATCATTTGAGAAACCAAGGCTATTGAGTCTGCCAATAAGAATACGGCGATTGACAGAGTCGAAAGCCTTGACCACTTTTATCAATGGCGGTTATATCGATTAGTACCTTGAGCGTGGCTGAGGTATACCCTTGACCAACTCAGAAACCAGATTGCACAGGGGAGAAGGTACGGTGGGATTCGAAATGGTCAGTGATCTGTTTGTTAACTTGGCTTTCGGCGACTTTAGAAAGGCAGGGCAGGATGGATATTGGTCAATAACAGTTTGGATCTAGAGTGTCACCCCCTTTGAAGAGGGGGATGACCGCGGCAGCTTTCCAATCTTTAGTGATTTCGGACAATACGAAAGAGAGGTTGAACAGACTAGTAATAGGGGTTCCAACAATGGCGGTGGATAATTTTAGAAAGAGAGGGTCCAGATTGTCTAGCCCAGGTGATTTGTACGGGTCCAGGTTTTGCAGCTCTTTCAGAACATCTGCTATCTGGATTTGGGTGAAGGAGAAGCTGGGGAGGCTCGGGCAAGTAGCTGCGGGGGATGTGGAGATGTTGGCCGGGGTTGGGGTAGCCAGGAGGAAAGCATGGCCAGTTGTAGAGAAATGCTTATTGAAATTTTCGATTATCATGGATTTATCGGAGGTGACCGTGTTACCTCACCTCAGTGCAGTGGGCAGCTGGGAGGAGGTGCTCTTGTTCTCCATGGACTTTACAGTGTCCCAAAACTTTTTGGAGTTAGAGCTAAAGGATGCAAATTTCTGTTTGAAAAAGCTTGCCCTTTGCTTTCCTGACTGCGTGTATTGGTTCTGGACTTCCCTGAAAAGTTGCATATCGCGGGGACTATTCAATGCTATTGCAGTACGCCACAGGATGTTTTTGTGCTGGTCGAGGGCAGTCAGGTCTGGAGGGAACCAAGGGCTATATCTGTTCTTAGATGTAGATTTTTTTTGAAAGGGTGCATGCTTATTTAAGATGGTGAGGAAATTACTTTTAAAGAACAACCAGGCATCCTCTGATGGGATAAGGTCAATATCCTTCCAGGATACCCAGGCCAGGTCAATTAGAAAGGCCTGCCCGCAGAAGTGTTTTAGGGAGCGTTTGACAGTGATGAGGGGTGGTCGTTTGACCGCGGACCAATAACGGACGCAGGCAATGAGGCAGTGATCGCTGAGATCCTGGTTGAAACAGCAGAGGTGTATTTGGAGGGTAAGTTGGTCATATTGTTTCCTTTATGGTCAATGCTAACAAATAAAGATTCCAAAACTGACTTTCTTTTGTGTGTGTGTGTATTACCAGTCTCCTCTCCTGGAGTGCGAGTAGTGTTGAACATCCTCTCACACTGAGCTGCACAGAGAGGGATGACTGTACCTGGAACACGACTCTGAGAGAGTGAGTGAGAGAGAAAGAAAGAGAAAAAAATAAAAAACTGCTCTGTAGTTACATTGTCTTCGCATTGTTTAGCCTCAAATGCCATTAATTTCATCCATGACAATTTGAATTTAAGATTTTTATTTATTTATTTTACCTTTATTTAACCAGGCAAGTCAGTTAAGAACAAATTCTTATTTTCAATGACAGCCTAGGAACAGTGGGTTAACTGCCTGTTCAGGGGCAGCTCGGGGGTTTGAACTTGCAGCCTTCCGGTTACTAGTCCAACACTCTAGCCACTCGGCTACCCTGCTGCCCCATGAGAGAGAAAGAGAGAGGAAGTGGAATATTCATTGACGACAGTCAGATGCATAGTTCCTTTAAAAAAAAGACCACATCAGCGGAAAAATTGTAGAACTCGATTAAAGGTCCTTCAAATGACACTTTCACACAGTTGCTTCGATGAAATAGCCAGCTAATGAGTAAATATACCAAAACAACCCATGTTCAACTTCAGTATCCTTCATAAAGTAGGAATTGAGAAAAGGAGGATAATGAGGAACTAAAAGAAAAGGGTGTTTAACAAAGTTGGCTGGCTATTATTCATTCATTTATTTGACATTTTAAAGGATTAACTATCTAGATTTATTACAAGAATAATTATTATCATCTATTATTAATGTATACATTTGTTGTTATTATTATCTGACTCATAACTCAGTGCTCCAGTTTGGTAAGATACTGTAGCATTCCTGTCACCGATGTCAACAACACCAAAGATTATGGATATTCTAACAAGATGCATGTCTCTCCACACTAACAATGGGAGTCATTTACCACAAAGCTGCACGCTGGGCTTTCGAGCTCCCACCTATCCTTTCTTTTGATTGGTGGACACATCTCATTATTGCAATACTTTTTTGAATATTCAATGAGGGTTGTTGACGTCAACCGCATGTATTCAATGGAGAGAGATGTTATGCTATTAGCCTCATACCATGAATATGCATAGCCATCGAGACAAGTCTGACATAAAGTGTTTTTTTTCTCTCAAAGTTGCCGGGATATCACGCGTCCTACTTATATCAGTACACTCATCACAACTTAAGCGTCACAAAACTTCTATTAGATTTAATAAACCTCACGTAGCAAATATGCCATACATTTGTTCGTTGACCAAATTCAACACTCTCATTGACCTCCAAACAAAAATCCCTTCCTTGGTGGGCAAAACAATGAAAAAAAAAAATCGCCACCTGCTGGAGGGAGACAGATTTTGCGCCGAGTTGGGTCTCTCTCTCCTCCTCTCTGACAACACCCACCCACATCTACAAACTGACACAGTGCTGTAAACGACAGTTAGACAGAATCAGGTTTGACCAGCCACATAATGACTTCAGTTCTATTCATATAAACTATGTCTGCAGCAACAGCAGTCCAATACAGACCGTTAGGGGAGTCTCATTCCTATTCCAATGGGTTCCTTGGATCGTTAACTTGATACGTTTTCCCTGAATAATAACGGGCATAACCAGGTCAGCTCAGTACAGCTCGGCTTAGTAGTTAGAAAAGGGTATAGCTCTTCACACTGTACAGTGGGTATAGAAAGTCACCACCCTCTTTCAAAATGTTCACCTTTTGTTGCCTTACAGCCCGAAATGAAAACACATCAAATCAGACTTTTTCCGGCTGCGAATTACACTTTCTTTTTTTTTTACTAGTAAAATATCCTATTTGGATAAGTGAACACCCTCCCCTGAGTTAATACTTGGTGGAACCACCTTTTGCTTGAATTACAGCCACGAGTCTCGTTGAATACGTCTCTACTAACTTTGCACACCTGGACTGCGCAATATTTGCCCATTCTTCCTAGCAGAATTGTTCAAGCTCAGTCAAATTGCATGGTGACCGCTCATTGACTGCAAGTCATTCCACAGATTCAATGGGATTTAGGTCGGGCTCTGGCGAGGCCACTCAAGGACATCTACCTTCTTGTCCTTCAGCCACTGTACAGTTGCTTTGGTGATGTGCTTTGTGTAATTATCACGTTGAAACGTGAACCATCTTCCCATTTTCAACTTCCTGGCAGAGGGCTGCAGGTTCTCCTGCACTGTTGAAGAGAAACACCCTCACAACAGGATGCTGCCACTGCCATTCTTTACCGTAGGCGTGGTGTTCTTTACCGTAGGCGTGGTGTTCTTTACCGTAGGCGTGGGGTTCTTTACCGTAGGCGTGGGGTTCTTTACCGTAGGCGTGGGGTTCTTTACCGTAGGCGTGGGGTTCTTTACCGTAGGCGTGGGGTTCTTTACCGTAGGCGTGGGGTTCTTTACCGTAGGCGTGGTGTTCTTTACCGTAGGCGTGGGGTTCTTTACCATAGGCGTGGGGTTCTTTACCGTAGGCGTGGTGTTCTTTACCGTAGGCGTGGGGTTCTTTACCGTAGGCGTGGTGTTCTTTACCGTAGGCGTGGGGTTCTTTACCGTAGGCGTGGTGTTCTTTACCGTAGGCGTGGTGTTCTTTACCGTAGGCGTGGGGTTCTTTACCGTAGGCGTGGGGTTCTTTACCGTAGGCGTGGGGTTCTTTACCGTAGGCGTGGGGTTCTTTACCGTAGGCGTGGGGTTCTTTACCGTAGGCGTGGGGTTCTTTACCGTAGGCGTGGGGTTCTTTACCGTAGGCGTGGGGTTCTTTACCGTAGGCGTGGGGTTCTTTACCGTAGGCGTGGGGTTCTTTGGGTAGAAATATGTATTGGGTTTTCGCCAGACATATCGTTTTGCATTCAGGCCAAAAAGTTCAATTTTTGGTCTTATCAGACCACAGCACCTTTTGCCACTTGGCCTCGCAATCTACAATGCTCTTTTTTTTCTTTTTTTTTTTAATATCCATCCCGACTTTCCATAACTTTATCTCGTAGATCTTTTGAAAGTACCTTTTCCGCCCAGGTGCACTACTAAAGTGGAGTCCTCTATGAACAACTGGTTTAATTCTGAACTAATCAAAGTTACTACAATTAAATCACAGATGCAGGCCAATTAGCTTGATTTGTGATCTGGAAGTTGGTTGGTTAAACCTCAGAAAGTTTTGGGGGGGGTGTTCACTTATCCAAATAGGGCATTTTACTGTTTGACTTTTAATACATTTTCAGATTAATTTCTCCCCCCCCCCACACTTGGATATTGTGGGTAATTAAAGCCGTAAAAAGTAACATTTGATGTGTTTTCATTTCAGGCTGACTGTAAAGGCAACAAAAGGTGAACATTTTGAAAGGGGGTGGTGACCTTCAATACCCACTGTACATGTGTACTAGTACTGGTAGCAGGACTCACAGGCGTTAGCTGCTCACTGTTGACCTTGCGTCGGTAGAGCAGCAGAGCGGTGATGGTGTTGCCGGCCCTCGCTGCCTGGATTGGAGTGGGAGTCACATACAGAAAGTCCTAGTGGAGAAGAGGGGTCAGAGATGGAGGTGAGAGCGAGACAAAAATAAAATAGAAAAGGGAGTGTGAGACAGAGACAGACATGGACAGACGAGTCGGCGAGAGGGAGAGTCGGCCGGGAGGGAGAGTCGGCCGGGAGGGAGAGACAGACACAGAAGAGACAGACAGACAAAGGTAAGGACATGTGGCACTACAGCAGGTTTCTGGGGGCAACATTTCCAGAAGTTGAGGAATTCCTGCCCCAGCCCTGTCTCTGGAATGTCACAATAAGCAAATAGAGAGGGGGCAGGTGAGGGAGAGGGCACTCTAGGCTTTTGGACGGTTGGAGAACAACGCTCTAACCACTAGGCTACCCTGCCTACCCTTTCACCTGGATTCACCTGGTCAGTCTATGTCACAGAAAGAGCAGGTGTTCTTAATGTGTTGTAATCCCAGTGTATATCTATAGAGTATCGTGGGAAGAGCTGTACCATGCCATAGTAGTTGCTGTTGACCATGATGGGACCTCGTCCTCTTAGGTAGATGTACTCCTCCCACCAGTCACTCACCTGACAGACAGACAGACAGACAGAGACAGAGAGACACAGAGAGATTAGAAGTGAAATCCTTACACTACAACAGCTGTGAGCCTAAGTGAGTGAGCGAACTGTGGATGTGTTTGTGTGTGTGGGAGTGAACAAACAGTATGTGTGCAGCAGTGAGTCTACTCACATAGTTGGTAGCCCACAGAGCTTTGAGCTTGAGATAGCGCTGCAACCTGTTCCCCAGACTGTTCTCAAACTGAGCCGCCAACACAGTCATCCGCTGGAACCCCGGGTCACTCAGCAACGGACGCACTGACTCCAGGTACTAAATGAGAGAGACCCACCACACACCTCGGATCAAACAGTGTACTGTGGTGTCTTCATTAGTTGTACGCCACAGCAAAACATATAGCACCTTAGAGAACATTCTGCAACGGAAACCATTAACTCCAAGTTTCAATTTTGTTTGCAACAAAAACAATAGTTCCTATTGGAAAAATTCAGCTAGGTCCTTCCCAGTTTCATTCTGTTTGCCTCTGTTTGATAACTAGTGAATACACCCCAGGTATGAATGTTGCACCCATTCCACTCAGTTTTCAGGTGACAACCAGCCATTTCAATTCTTCAAACTGTCGGGTTGGTCGTTGATCATCGCTAGACAGCCATTTTCAAGCAGATTTAAGTCAAAACTGTAACTACGCCATTCAACGGCAGGAACATTCAATGTCATCTTGGTAAGCAACTCCAGTGTGGCCTTGAGTTTTAGGTTATTTTCCTGCTGAAAAGGTGAATGTCTCCCAGTAACCACATATCCATCCACAGTTATGTAAGTAAAGTCACACCGTATTAAACAAAAGCCCTGACAGCTGTGATAGAAACAGGAAGTTTCACAAAATAATTGGATAAAATTGGACGCTGACACAATTTGTTCGTTCGACACGGCAACATCTGTGTCTCTGTCAAATGAATTACGCGAGAAATGGCGGTGCATGTGTTGCGTTGGATTTGCCCCAAACATAATGCTTTTGTATTCAATAAAAAGTACATTTCTTTGACACATTTTTTGCAGTATTACTTTTGTGCCTTATTGCAAACAGGATGGATGATTTGGATTTTTTTTTTTTTTATTGTTCACAGGCTGCCTTCTTTTTACATTGTCACTTAGGTTAGTATTTTCACGTAACTGCAACGTTGTTGATCCGTCCTCAGTTGTCTCCTGTCACAGCCATTAAACGGAGTAACTGTTTTTAAAGCTACCACTGGCCGCATGGTGAAATCCCCAAGCAGTTTCCTTCCGCTCCAGGAAACAGAGTTAGGAAAGACGCCTGTATCTTTGTAGTGACTCTGGATATATTGATAAACCATCCAAAACCTAATTGATAACTTCAACATGTTCAAAGGGATAAGAATCCTGTTAACCACTATGATTGCACTTATTGAGTCCATGCAACTTATTATGTGACTTGTTAAGCACATTGTTACTCCTGTACTTATTTAGGCTTGCCATAACAAAGGGGTTTGATCATATCACTCCAGTGCTAGCCCCTATACACTGGCTTCCTGTTAAGGCTAGGGCTGATTTCAAGGTTTTATTGCTAACCTACAAAGCATTACATGGGCTTGCTCCTACCAATCTTTACGATTTGGTCCTGCCGTACATACCTACACGTACCCTACAGTCACAAGACGCAGGCCTCCTTAATGTCCCTAGAATTTCTAAGCAAACAGCTGGAGGCAGGGCTTTCTCCTATAGAGCTACATTTTTATGGAATGGTCTGCCTATCCATGTGAGAGACGCAGACTCAGTCTCAACCTTTAAGTCTTTATTGAAGACTCATCTCTTCAGTAGGTCCTATGATCAAGTGTAGTCTGGCCCAGGGGTGTAAAGGTGAATGGAAAGGCACTGGAGCGATGAACCACCCTTGCTGTCTCTGCCTGGCCGGTTCCCCTCTCTCCACAAGGATTCTCGGCCTCTAACCCTATTACGGGGGCTGAGTCACTGGCTTACTGGTGCTCTTCCATCCCACCCCTAGGAGGGGTGCGTCACTTAAGTCACTGACGTGATCTTCCTGTCCAGGTTTAGCGCATCCTCGTGTTCGTGCTGTGGGGAGATCTTCGTGGGCTATACTCAGCCTCAGTCTCAGGGTAGTAAGTTGGTGGTTGAAGATATCCCTCTAGTTGTGTGGGGGCTGTGCTTTGGCAAAGTGGGTTGGGTTATATCTTGCCTGGTTGGCCCTGTCCGGAGGTATCGTCAGACGGGGCCACAGTGTCTCCCGACCACTCCCGTCTCAGCCTCCAGTATTTATGCCGCAATAGTTTAGTGTCGGGGGGCTAGGGTCAGTCTGTTATATCTGAAATATTTATCCTGTCTTATTGGGTGTCTTGTGTGAATATAAGTATGCTCCCTCTTAATTCTCTCCCTCCCCTCCCAGAGGACCTGAGCCCTAGGACCATGCCTCAGGACTACCTGGCCTGATGACTCCTTGCTGTCCCCAGACCACCTGGTCGTGCTGCCGCTCCTGTTTCAACTCTTCTGCCTGCGGCTATGGAACCCTGACCTGTTCACCGGACGTGCTACCTTGTCACGGACCTGCTGTTTTCAACTCTCTCTACCGCACCTGCTGTCTCTAACTCGGCTATGAAAAGCCAACTGACATTTTCTCATGAGGTGCTGACCTGTTGCACCCTCTACAACCACAGTGATTATTATTATTATTTGACCATGCTGGTCATCTATGAATGTTTGAACATCTTGGCTGTGTTCTGTTATAATCTCAACCCAGACAGCCAGAAGAGGACTGGCCACCCCTCAGAGCCTGGTTCCACTCTAGGTTTCTTCCTAGATTCCTGCCTTTCTAGGGAGTTTTTCCTAGCCACCGTGCTTCTACATCTGCATTGCTTGTTGTTTGGGGTTTTAGGCTGGGTCTCTGTACAGCACTTTGTGACATTGGTTGATGTAAAATGGACTTTATAAATACATTTGATTGAGACATCTGATTGGTTGTGGACTCAAGACATTTCAGCTTTTCATTTTTAATTAAGCTTTTTTTTTAAATCCATTTTGACATTATGGGATATTGTGTGTAGATCAGTGACACAAAATCTAAATTTAATACATTTTCAATTCAGGCTGTTACACAACAAAATTTGGAAAAATTCAAGGGGTGTGAATACTTCCTGAAACCACTATATCTCCGCCACTAGGGTGAACTAGGCACTCTTAGGTTGGTTATGCGTTTGGGGGAAGCGGATCCTGGATCTGTGCACACTCACCCTCTCCAGTGTGTCTTTTATGGGCGGGACGGGCAGGCAAGGAAGAGAGGTCTGATAGCTGTACAGGAGAGGCTTCCTGCCAGACAGCAGACGCACCAGGGTCTGAGATGGGGGGGGGGGGGGGGGGGGAGTGGGAGAGAGAGAACATCACTGAATCTACTAAAACTGCAACCACAGTAGGAACAAATATTTGTTTTATTACTAAACCAAGATAGACCACAGCCTGTCGTTTCCAATGGGAACAAATGAGTCATAGTGGGCAGAACAAGCAAGGAGGTGGGCTGAGCCAAGCACGAGCTAGCGAGATCCTATTGGCGTTTTCTAGCATGCGTCTGCATATTTCCGTTAGGGAACGCCCCCCCCCTTTTTTTTTCAAACTCAATTTGCCTTTGCACTCCTAAACAACGCAATTTTTAAACACTTTGTCAAAGGGTAAAGTCTACAAAACTTAGTCGGCTCTATTCATAACAGATTTTACTTTTGGGAACAGAAAACTGCACTGGGATCAAATGTTTCATCGATGAGAAAATGTGCAGAATGTCAGCCAAAAGTTTCCTCATTGAGCGAGAGAAAGAATACATTAAAATAATACATTATAGTAGTAGACTGGTTGTCAGTGCGGCTGCAGGTCTGTGAGAGACTCCAAGAAAACATCACTGGATAAAAGAAAAACAAGTAACAGTGGGGACCTCTATTGGTCAAACGTAGAAGATTACAGCCCTGTACTGGCATGAGTTTTAAGAACAAGCCCTACCCATGTCAGCTAGTTATTGTCATGAAAGAGACAGTCTCACGGTAATCGACTGTTAATATAATCCGCTCACCACCATATTTGGCAGGCGAGTGGAAACGCCAAGCGGATGCTTCACATTTATATGTCCAGCTGAAGACATTTGTCACATTGTTCCCGTCTGTGGTACAACTGCAGCTACCTCTCCTGTTCATGCTTTGGCCACCGCGTGTACCATTGCCACAACAAATACCATGACCAGCGATTACAATATCACCATTATTCCATCCGTCTATATATACACACTACTACGGGGGGAGGAACAAAATGCTAGAGTGAGAAGTTTCCTCATTAAAAAGGTCTCCACCATCTCTGGCATAGCATGCATACCACCCAGACTTTGGTGGTGGTGGAGATGTGTCCGTGCTGCTCGAACATCCAGCGGTGGTAGGAGAGCAGCAGCTTGAGACAGAACCTCAGGGTCAGGATGAGCGACAGCCACAGCAGGGTACTGAACACCAGCACTGACAGCATGGTCTGGCCCTGCACACTCAGAGAAAGACTACTGGTGGGTGGGAGAGGAGAGAGAAGAGAGAGAATACCGACAATGAATGCATTATAGTAGTAGACTGGTTGTCAGTGCGGCTGCAGGTCTGCGAGAGACTCCAAGAAAACATCACTGGATAAAAGAAAAACAAGTAACAGGGGGGACCTCTGTTGGTCAAACGTAGAAGATTACAGCCCTGTACTGGCATGAGTTTAAAGAACAAGTCCTACCCATTGTCATGAAAGAGACGGCCAGTCTCACAGTAATTGACTGTTTCATTAATATAAACCACGTTTTGCATCTCCAGGCCTCCGTTACAAGCCACTGATGCTGGCCTCTGGAACACCTCGATCTAATTCATTCATTGAATATACAACGTCACAATAAATCCATTATTTTATTTTTGTCAAGTCTAAAGAAACATTATGATATGAAGAAAATGTATTTCCGAAGAACAGAATATGATCTGGCCTACTGTATGTTATCTGGCTGTGCTCCATGCCATAGGCTGTAGGCGTGTTCATTAAAATCAGACAAGATGTGCTTATAAGTCCTGTGCCATTATTTTAGATCATATGATTTTATAGTAAGAAGAATATAATTTAACTTAGCTGAATAAAATAGAAAGGATATTTTTCCTGTTCCGGAGTGCATGCGAAGCGGCCATCTTGAGCGTAAAAGTGACCATTTGAAACAGGTCCTATACACTATATTCAGAGTTATTTGACAACTTTAGTAGTGAATTATACAAACCTTAGAATGTCTTAGGAATCAAAACATTTATGGGCTGCATGGTGCGACTATAGGCTATTGATGATTTGAGAAAGTAGAAAAACAAAAACAACTTGCGCTCTGTTCCTTGCCTCAGGCTGCATGTGCTGTTCTCTCAAGTGAACATATTTTCACCTATAACGCTCTTCTCAATTTAATCTAGTCTTTTCTAATACGTAAAATATATGTTTCGATATAGAATGGCCCATTATTAAATGGGCAGGAACAGGGGAAAAAAATAACACACACACACAATGAATGTTATCATGGGAGGAGGGCGCAGGAGCGTGAGTTTACATACAGTTGGGCAAAAAAGTATTTAGTCCGCGACCAATTGTGCAAGTTCTCCCAATTAAAAAGATGAGAGAGGCCTGTAATATTCATCATAAGTACACTTCAACTATGACAGACAAAATGAGGGGAAAAAAAAATATCCAGAAAATCATATTGTAGGATTTTTAATTCATTTCTTTTGCATATTATGGTGGAAAATAAGTATTTGGTCAATAACAAAAGTTTCTCTCAATACTTTGTTATATACCTTTTGTTGGCAATGACAGAGGTCAAACGTTTTCTGTAAGTCTTCACAAGGTTTTCACACACTGTTGCTGGTATTTTGGCCCATTCCTCCATGCAGATCTCCTCGAGATTTTTTTTCTCATTTTGTCTGTCATAATTGAAGTGTACCTATGATGAAAATTACAGGCCTCTCTCATCTTAAGTGGGAGAACTTGCACAATTGGTAGCTGACTAAATACCTTTTTGCCCCACTGTAAATGGTAAAGTGAGTCAGCCATAACTATAGCCAACTAAGCCCAGGATGTAGCTTTAATAAGGGCATAGGTCATGTGTAGTATAACATTAATTATAAACTGGGTGGTTCTACTCGTCCTCCCTAGGACAGTGTATGATGTAGTTACCGCACAGGGAGAGGTAGTGAGTAATATAACTAGTTACCTGACGGGCAGGTGCTCCTGGATTTTGGCAATGAGGCCCATGGAGGGGTCAGAGCGCATGTACATGGTGGCCAGGATGGCTATGACAACAAACAGCCAGGAGGAAGGGCTGGCAGGGTACACCCCTTTGATCACCCTGTTCTGTCACCACAGAAGAAGAAGACCACAGTGTGAATATACTGTACATAGAATATGAAATGGTAGGACTGGTAGAAAATAGAGAGGTCAGTGTACTGAATACTTAAAGACCAGTAGAAAAACATAGTGTCAGTATATAGGATGAATTGGATATGGTTACCTGAGGACTAGTAAAGAAATTAGTAAATATGCATAACGATGAAAGTGAAGGTGATATAATGTATATTCATATGTATATACTGTACGTACACACACACACACATTCATTCAAGGGTTTTTCTTTATTTTTACTATTTTCTACATTGTGAGCTGCATTAGATGACCTGGCCTCCACAATCACCCGACCTCAAACCAATAAAGGTGGTTGGGATGAGTCGGACCGCAGAGTGCAGGAAAAGCAGCCAACAAGTGCTCAGCATATGTGGGAAATCCTCCAAGACCGTTGGAAAAGCATTCCAGGTGAAGAGAGAATTCCAAGTGTGTGTAAAGCTGTCATTAAGGCAAAGAGTGGCTACTTGAAAGAATCTCAAATATATTTTGATTTGTTTAACACTTTTTTTTGTAGTCACTATATGATTCCATGTGTGTTATTTTATCGTGTTGATGCCTTCACTATTATTCTACAATGTAGAATATAGCAAAAACAAAGAAAAACCCTGGAATGAGTCGTTTGTGACCAAACGTTTGACCGGTACTGTATAGAAATGTAAAGGACTGGTTTTAGAGGAAAACCTGGCACATACTGCACCCTTCATCTCAACATTACCCAATTTAAAACTCTTAAACATGCCTGAGGCAGGAGTCTGAAGAGGAACTGTTGCACAGAAAGAAAGGAAACAATCCAACATTGGAGTTGACAGACAAAAACTTGAAGAATGGGCGTGGCTACGCTTCAAGTCAACGGCTCATGACAATGTCTGAGCATGCACAGGGGCACCATAGCAACCCGGTTGGGAGGCGTATCCGTGTGAACACGTGTTCAATACTTTTAACGTACATGAAGGCCTAGCCATTATTGAGCCGCCTTTGCTTGTAAATATCCTATGATATCTGTTGATTTAAATGTGATTTTGTCTGTATGTAATGATTGCTGAAAAATGAATTGCCTCAGAGGACATTAAAGTTACCTAAACTAGTTGAGCACTACAGCATAGACAACATGAGGGAAGTGACATTGCATTAAAAAAAGCCATGTGACGCAACTTCACACAAAAAAAAAATTAGCAACACAGCTGTACAGTGAGCAGAGCAAAATACTGTAAGTAATGTACTAACAAAAAGGTATTTTTTGACATATTTATACATCAAAGTCCAGCTCGTTTTCCTCTGCATCAGGCTCTGTAGCACCTACATATTGCATTTCACAGAACATGAACACACACATGCATACATTCTCTCATACATAGACACACACACACTCATGTTGTCCTATATACAGTATATGTATACAGTACCAGTGTCAAATGTTTTGAACACCTACTCATTCAAGGCTTTTTCTTTATTTTTACTATTTTCTACATTGTAGAATAATAGTGAAGAAATCAAAACTATGAAATAACGCATATGGAATCATGTTGTAACCATAAACGTTTTAAACAAATCAAAATATATTTTAAATTATTCAAAGTAACCACTCTTTGCCTTGATGACAGCTTTGCACACTCTTGGCATTCTCTCAACCAGCTTAACCTGGAATGCTTTTCTAACAGTCTTGATGGAGTTCCCACATATGCTGAGCACTTGTTGGCTGCTTTTCCTTCAATCTGCGGTCCAACTCATCCCAATTGGGTTGAGGTTGGTAATTGTGGAGGCCAGGTCATCTGATGCAATACTCCATCACTCTCCTTGGTCAATATCCCTTACCACACCTGGAGGTGTGTTGGGTCATTGTCCCGTTGAAAAACAAATGATAGTCCCACTAAGCTCAAAGCAGATGCGATAGTGTATCGCTGCAGAATGTTGTGGTAGCCATGCTGGTTAAGTGTGCCTTGAATTCTAAATAAATCACAGACAGTGTCACCAGAAAAGCACCATCACACCTCCTCCATGCTTCACGGTGGGAACCACACATGCAGAGATCATCCGTTCACATACTCTGCATCTCACAAAGACAAAAAAATTGGACTCATCAGACCAAAGGACAGATATCCACCGGTCTAATGTCCATTGCTCGCGTTTCTTGGCCCAAGCAAGTCTCTTATTCTTATTGGTGTCCATTAGTAGTGGTTTCTTTGCAGCAATTCGACCATGAAGGCCTGACTCATGCAGTCACCTCTGAACAGATAACGTTGAGATGTCTGTTCCTTGAACTCTGTTTTCCATTTATTTGGGCTGCAATCGGAGGTGCAGTTAACACTAATGAACTTATCCTCTGAAGCAGAGGTAACTCTGGGTCTTCATTTCCTGTGGCGGTCCTCATGAGGGCCAGTTTCATCATAGCGCTTGATGGTTTTAGCGACTGCACTCTTTAAATTTTCCGGATTGACTGATTTTCATGTCTTAAAGTAATGATGGACTGTTGTTTCTCTTTGTTTATTTGAGCAGTTCTTGCCATAATGTGGACTTGGTCTTTTACCAAGTAGGGCTATCTTCTATATACCACCCCGACCTTGTCACAACACAACTGATTGGCTTAAATGCATTAATCTTGTTGAGGATAGGGGGCAGTATTTTCACTTTGGATGAATTGCGTGCCCATAGTGAACTGCATCCTACTCTGTCCTAGATTGCTAATATATGCTAATATATTATTATTACTATTGGATAGAAAAACACTCTGAAGTTTCTAAAACTGTTTGAATTATGTCTGTGAGTATAACAGAACTAGGGCAGGCAATCTTCCAAACAAGAAGTGAAATTCTGAATGTGGGTCAACTTTGACGTCATCGCCCCTTCCTTTCCCAACAAGATATGGATCTGGTAGCATTTCCTACGCCTTCCACTAGATGTCCTCATTCAGTAGAATGTGGAATGGAGCTTTTGGTGTGAACTTTGACCGAATGGGAGGGGAAATAGTCACTGTTTTGGCAGAATGTAAGTTCCCTGTGGCGCATTTCTCTGTGGGTGCCACCGTCGTTCCATTTGGCTGCAGCTGAAAACGTATGATCCGGTTGGAACGTTATTGGATATATATGAAAATAACATCCTGAAGATTGATTCTCTACTTACTTTGACCAGTTTATTCGACCTGGAATATATCTTTTTGAAGTTTTTGTGCGAGTTGTCCTGGACCAGCGTCAGTTTTGGGCACGTGAGCTGAAAGTGGTAGCAAATGCAGCTAATTGGACACTAGTATTGGACATTATGGAACAAAACAACGATTTATTGTGGAACTAGGACTCCTTGCATTGCATTCTGTTGAAAGATCATCAAAGGTAAGGGAATATTTATGATGTAATTTCATATTTCTGTTGACTCCAACATGGCGGAGATATCCTTTTACGTCTGAGCGTTGTCTCAGATTATTGCATGGTAGGCTTTTTCCGTAACATTTTTGAAAAATCTGACACAGCGGTTGCATTAAGAACCAGTGTATATTTAATTATATGTAGAACATGTATCTTTAGTCAAAGTTTATGATGAGTATTTCTGTTATCTGGCGTAGCTTTCTATAATTCCTAGGGGCATTTCTGAACATGGCGTCAATGTAAACCGAGATTTGTGGATTTGTGGATATAAATATGCATATTATCGAACAAAACATAAATGTATTGTGTAACATGTCATATGAGCGTCATCTGATGACCTTCTCCTCCCTCCTGAATCCTCCTCCCCCTCCCCCCCCCCTCCTCCCTCTCTGCAGATGACTTCGTCAACCATTTTGAAAAGAAGGTCGACGACATCCGATCCTCGTTTGCTAAGTCAAACGACACCGCTGGTTCTGCTCACACTGCCCTACCCTGTGCTCTGACCTCTTTCTCCCCTCTCTCTCCAGATGAAATCTCGCTTCTTGTGACGGCCGGCCGCCCAACAACCTGCCCGCTTGACCCTATCCCCTCCTCTCTTCTCCAGACCATTTCCGGAGACCTTCTCCCTTACCTCACCTCGCTCATCAACTCATCCCTGACCGCTGGCTACGTCCCTTCCGTCTTCAAGAGAGCGAGAGTTGCACCCCTTCTGAAAAAACCTACACTCGATCCCTCCGATGTCAACAACTACAGACCAGTATCCCTTCTTTCTTTACCCTCCAAAACTCTTGAACGTGCCGTCCTTGGCCAGCTCTCCCGCTATCTCTCTCAGAATGACCTTCTTGATCCAAATCAGTCAGGTTTCAAGACTAGTCATTCAACTGAGACTGCTCTTCTCTGTATCACGGAGGCGCTCCGCACTGCTAAAGCTAACTCTCTCTCCTCTGCTCTCATCCTTCTAGACCTATCGGCTGCCTTCGATACTTTGAACCATCAGATCCTCCTCTCCACCCTCTCCGAGTTGGGCATCTCCGGCGCGGCCCACGCTTGGATTGCGTCCTACCTGACAGGTCGCTCCTACCAGGTGGCGTGGCGAGAATCTGTCTCCTCGCCACGCGCTCTCACCACTGGTGTCCCCCAGGGCTCTGTTCTAGGCCCTCTCTTATTCTCGCTATACACCAAGTCACTTGGCTCTGTCATAACCTCACATGGTCTCTCCTATCATTGCTATGTAGACGACACACAATTAATCTTCTCCTTTCCCCCTTCTGATGACCAGGTGGCGAATCGCATCTCTGCTTGTCTGGCAGACATATCAGTGTGGATGACGGATCACCACCTCAAGCTGAACCTCGGCAAGACGGAGCTGCTCTTCCTCCCGGGGAAGGACTGCCCGTTCCATGATCTCGCCATCACGGTTGACAACTCCATTGTGTCCTCCTCCCAGAGCGCTAAGAACCTTGGCGTGATCCTGGACAACACCCTGTCGTTCTCAACTAACATCAAGGCGGTGGCCCGTTCCTGTAGGTTCATGCTCTACAACATCCGCAGAGTATGACCCTGCCTCACACAGGAAGCGGTGCAGGTCCTAATCCAGGCACTTGTCATCTCCCGTCTGGATTACTGCAACTCGCTGTTGGCTGGGCTCCCTGCCTGTGCCATTAAACCCCTACAACTCATCCAGAACGCCGCAGCCCGTCTGGTGTTCAACCTTCCCAAGTTCTCTCACGTCACCCCGCTCCTCCACTCTCTCCACTGGCTTCCAGTTGAAGCTCGCATCCGCTACAAGACCATGGTGCTTGCCTACGGAGCTGTGAGGGGAACGGCACCGCAGTACCTCCAGGCTCTGATCAGGCCCTACACCCAAACAAGGACACTGCGTTCATCCACCTCTGCCCTGCTCGCCTCCCTACCACTGAGGAAGTACAGTTCCCGCTCAGCCCAGTCAAAACTGTTCGCTGCTCTGGCCCCCCAATGGTGGAACAAACTCCCTCATGACGCCAGGACAGCGGAGTCAATCACCACCTTCCGGAGACACCTGAAACCCCACCTCTTCAAGGAATACCTAGGATAGGATAAAGTAATCCTTCTCACCCCCCCCCCTTAAATGATTTAGATGCACTATTGTAAAGTGGCTGTTCCACTGGATGTCAGAAGGTGAATTCACCAATTTGTAAGTCGCTCTGGATAAGAGCGTCTGCTAAATGACTTAAATGTAAATGTAAATTTTCAAAAGGTTAGTGATTCATTTTATCTCTAATCCTGCTTTTGTGACCATCTTTGGCTGGAAAAAATGGCTGCGTTTTTACTTTGATTTGGTGGTGGTCTAACATAAATATATGTTGTGTTTTCGCTGTAAAACATTTTAAAATCGGACATGATGGGTAGATGAACAAGATGTTTATCTTTCATTTGAGGTATTGGACTTGTTAATGTGTGAAAGTTAAATATTTCTAAAGAATATTTTTGAATTCCCTGCGCCACCTTTTCAGCTGAATGGGGGGGTGGAGGTCCCCTCGGGGATCGCCTTGCCATAACAGGTTTTAAGGACAGAAATTCCACAAATTAACTTTTAACAAGGCACACCTGATAATTGAAACACATTCCAGGTGACTACCTCATGAAGCTGGTTGAGAGAAAGCCAAGTGTGGCTATTGTAAAGAATCTCAAATAGAAAATATATTTTGATTTGTTCAACACTTTTTTGGTTATTCCATGCGTGTTATTTAATAGTTTTGACATCTTCACTATTATTCTACAATGTAGAACAGAGTAAAAATAAAGAAAAACCCTTGAATGAGTGAACCATTATCATGCACCTGTCTCTGCACAGGTACAGGGGGGAAAATACATGTCATCTATGCACGTAAATAGCAAATGGAGGACGCATTTTCCGTGGTTCATTTCCATGCCAGCCAGGCAGGCTATACTCCTGTTGTGAAGTGGCTGTAGGTAATAACACAAGGTACGGTCTGAGCAAATATTGTAAGAAGTAACACACACTAAGAAAATACTGCAAAGTTGCCTCTGCACCATTTTGTTATCAAACACACACACACACCCCACAACTACCCTCTCCCCCCCTTGCTCCTTCTTTACCCTCATGCGGCTGATCCTCTTCTTCCAGGAGCGCAGGCCAGAGAGGTAGATCTGGGACAGGGCCTGGTAGGAAAGGCGCAGGTCGATCCCCTCGGGGGTGATGGTGAACTGGAACGCCACTGCCTGGTGGGCCTCTGCCATCGCTACGGAAACAGGACCAGAGTCACATACAATCATCTATTAAAACAGGAAAAGTTACAGTTACAACTACAGCACCATCAACTATAGAAACAGGACCATACAGTTGCATAAAATATAGTACTGATGGTCTACCTCAGGGCTCTCCAACCCTGTTCCCGGAGATCTACTGTCCTCTAGGTTTTTACTCCAACCCTGTTCCCGGAGATCTACTGTCCTCTAGGTTTCACTCCAACCCTGTTCCCGGAGATCTACTGTCCTCTAGGTTTTCACTCCAACCCTGTTCCCGGAGATCTACTGTCCTCTAGGTTTCACTTCAACCCTGTTCCCGGAGATCTACTGTCCTCTAGGTTTCACTCCAACCCTGTTCCCGGAGATCTACTGTCCTCTAGGTTTTTCACTCCAACCCTGTTCCCGGAGATCTACTGTCCTCTAGGTTTTTCACTCCAACCCTGTTTTTCACTCCAAGCTGAATCAGTTTAATTACAACTGGGGTTGGATTGAAAACCTACAGGAAGGTAGCTCTCCAGGAACAGGGCAGGAGAGCCCTGGTCTACATCTTCAAGTTCCAGGCCGGACCGGGGTACTGCAGACAATGTATTCAGAAAGCAGGATTCAAACTGCAGGTGCAACATTTCCAAAAACTCCTCCACGAAGCAAGATGGTGCCCCGTTGGCCTTCAACTTGGGCAACTCAATGAGAGGGCAGCACTGAGCTAGCTTGCAAAGTCACTTGCTAGAGTAGCTCAGAGAGCGAGAGAGCGAGCGAGAATATGTGTTGGAATGAGCAATGCATATTTCTCCTTTCACTCTGATGGGGTTTGCATCTCTCTCTCTTCCCATATGTCTCTCTCACAACCAGAGAGAAAGGGACAGTAAGAAGAGCGAGAGAAAGAGAGAGAGAGTGAGGAAGTAAGAAGATCAAGAGGAAGAGAGAGAGAGAGAGAGAGAGAGAGGAAGTAAGAAGAGCAAGAGCGAGAGAGATAGAGGGATTGAAAGAGATTGAAAGAGATTGAATGAGTGGGTGTTTAAACTACGTGACACAGTAAATGACAAAGAATACATGCACGCACACGCACACACCAAATGTAGAGGTGTGCACACAGTCAGAAATACACAAAGAATGTGCAAGTGACACACACATACAGAGAATAATAACAATTGAGGTATTGTGACAATGAAGGAGAGGATTGTTGTTCAGAGTAAGAGTCTTCCATGCTCAGGGTAAGGCAGCTGCCATGCCTCCCGCTCCTCTCCTCAAGTGAAAGACTCCCTCTCCTCTCTGCAAGTGAGACTACATGCCTGCCCTGCATCCACAAATCCTGAACAGGTTCAAACATTGATTTCTACAGCGTGCAAACAATCCAGATGAGTTACTGAGTTATTAGTCTACATACGCAAAGTCACTGGGGATAGTTTCAGAGAACACTGGTTCAATACGGTGTGTATAGCCCTCCAGCTATAGCTCTCTAGGTGGGGTCTTAAAAGATTTACATGATAAACAGCACTGAGTGAGGTGGTGAAACAAGTTTCAAGTTGACAAATAACCTTTGCACTCAGTAACCTGCAAACGGGCGTCTTGGAAATGAAATACTATGTGGTAAAGCAGGTTTGGCGTGATCATTGGGAGAAAGGAAAGAACTCGCTCTGGGAGTTCACTTGCACGTGAACGCGATGGTAAAATTACGCAATGTTAACGAATTAACAAAAGCGCAGACTCCAAAACAGCGGGAACATGTGGTGCACGCACATTCAGTTGTTTATACTCATTAACTGTCTGTGTGTGTAGATCTGTATTATACAGAATATAAAGGATAGGTTTACTTTCTCCACCTATTTCTGATTGCAGTGACATGAATTGTGCACGAAATGTAAGGGAAGATTTATTGGACCATTTAGGGCTAAACAGTCACCCATCCACTTCCTGCCTGTGTGTAGCTCTATCAGCAAAGACATCTCGGTTACGTTATGACGTTTCTACAGGAAAAGTACAGGCCTACTTAGGCCCTAGTCTACTTGTAGCCAATAGTCTAATCGTATGCAACATTCCTACAAACTAGGGAATTATCATATGTTTTAGCCAACAACAAAAAAACTTGTTGCAAACAGTGGTGGAAAAAAACACCCAATTGTCAAACTTGAGTAAAAGTAAAAGATGCCTTAATAGAAAATGACTCAAGTAAAAGTAAAAGTCACCCAGTAAAATGCTACTTGAGTAAAAGTCTGAAAGTATTTGGTTTTAAATATACTTAAGTATCAAAAGTGTAATTGTTAAAATATACTTATAATATTAAAAGTAAACGTATAAATAATTTCAAATTCCTTATATTAAGCAAATCAGATGGCATGAATGTAAAATATGTTAATATTGTTTTTTTACAGATAGCCAGGGGTACACTCCAGCACAGACATAATTTACAAACAAAGCATGTGTTTAGTGAGTCCGCCAGATCAGAGGCAGTAGGGATGATCAGGGATGTTCTCTTGATAAGTGCGTGAATTTAACCATTTTCCTGTCCTGCTAAACACTCAACATGTAACGAGTGTTTTTGGGTGTCAGGGAAAATGTATGGAATAAAAAGTACATGATTTTCTTCAGTAATGTAGAGTAAAAGTATTCAAAAACATAAACAGTAAAGTAAAGGTACAAAAAAAATACTTTAGTACTTTAAAGTATTTTTACTTAAGGAGCCTTATATTACAAATTAAAAGTAGGCCTATAACAATGCAATTAAAAGTTATGTTTTTACCTAACGACCCTATAAATTCTTTCACCAGGCTGTTAGATGTCCAAAAACATGCAACACTCATGATGCACTGACAAAGTAGACTACTGTTCCATTGGGATAAAATATATATTTTTACTGTATCGTATATTCGTCAGAAACTGTTATGTTCCATGCAGGGTTGGATAGGTTACTTTCTAAATGTAATCCGTCACAGTTACATGTCCAAAGTTGTAGCCAGTAACGGAACTTTTGGATGACCCAAACTCAGTAATGTAATCCGATTACATTCAGTTACTTTTAGATTACTTTCCCCCTTAAGAGGCATTAGAAGAAGACAAACATGTATGTTACCAATTGAACAACATCTATTGCAGGATAAATCAATGTTAAAGTTTGTTTTTATGGGTTGGTTATGTAGGCTTCTACTAACCAGCCGCTTTCTACTACATATACTAGTATGATTAAATGGTAACTTCACATAAAAAACCAAAGTCTATCAGAATTCCAGTCATGCCGTGATCTTCAAGAATAGGACTTGGAAATATGGAAGTATAGGTTATAGCCAAATTGATTTACCTGAGAATAACCTCAAAACGAAGGACTTATTAGCCAGCCCTACTCTGTTGTTTATGATTTTGTTTTCATGGAGGACTAATGGCTCATTGATTCAAATTTAAAAATAAATGCTGCCCTCATGGAATGGCATGCACTACTGAAAAGTGCTATTTACATGTGAAAAATGAATGCCATTTGCTATAGGCCTATTGTTTACCTTTTTGATGATGACAATTTGATATCTTGATAATATGCAACAGTTTAAAAGGCACAAATAGCTAAATGAGAGGCATTGTGATTTACATTGGGACGGCAGGTAGCCTAGTGGTTAAAGCTTTGCTGGATCGAATCCCCGAGCAGACAAGGTAAAAAAAAACTGTCGTTCTGCCCCTGAACAAGGCAGTTAACCCACTGTTCCCCCGTAGGCCCTCATTGTAAATTAGAATTTGTTCTTAACCGACTTGCCTAGTTTAAATAAAGGTTCAAATATTTAAAAATGCGCTGCGGTCATCGTAGACTGCCGCCTCCAAGTGTTTATTCAAGTTGGATAATCTTTGGATGCCGATAGTTTGGCCTACACAGGTGGGCAGCGGCGCCTACTCTTTTCCAGCGATCCATCAAACACATTTGGTGTGTCATCATAATAGTCTCTGACTTGTGGTCAGGTGGCCCAAATGTAAACCTGTCCCAAATGTAAACCTTTTTTCAATGCTGATTTCAATGTCATTGAGAAAACAGAAGTGTCAAATATTCTTTTTCGCAACATCCTTTCTGAAATTAAAAGTAATCCCCGAAGTAATCTCGTTTTTATATGTATATGTAATCCGATTACAATAGTTCTGCTGGTAACGGATTAGTTACCCTTTTTGTGTAATCCCTTACATGTAATCCGTTACTCCCCAACCCTGGTTCCGCGTCCCTTCGAACGAATGGTGGGTTCATTCAATATCGCACATCCATCGCACGCTACACACAAAAGTCAACACACTAACTAGCAGCAGTGCACTGAAAACCACGCCAAAGGAACACCACAACGAGTAGACAATAATGTAATAGAAATACCTGTATTAGTCTTGAAATGTCTTGCCGTAAAAGCACCCAAAAGGAGTTATTCAAACACCAAATCTCTTCTTTTTTTGTTTTTATACATCCAACCACTCCTTTCACTCTCAGTGAAAACAGACTGGAGTAGGTGGGCAGCGGCGCCAGAGAGCCACATACATAGATGACATCACTCTCACAACCCCGCCTCATTTTTTGTGTGTCACATGGGACGCAGTTTCCGAGCGCATTTACCGATAGAGTCAATACAGTAAATTATCAATCAATATTACACATCCAAAAAACAGACCCGGGATCTGTCGTGTCGCTATACAGTGTAGTCTACATTTGGCAATATATATGTATTATTTTTTAATACTATTTTTGCTAAAGAAAATGCAGATATTGAGCACAATTTATGGTCAGTAATCCTAATTAATAGAAGAGTAGGAATTGAGGCAGTTTCTTAACTTCTGATGTAGTTTATTGTTCTTTATTTATCACAGGCAATAATAATAATCATAATAGTGCACTTTCATTTTTATTTTATATAATACAGACATTTCTTATTTAATCCTCCTCATCATGTTGTTTTCCCCCAAATTTCTGTTTTGAATTTTTAAGAATTGTTTTGTTCTACTGTGTATGAAGTGGGGGGTGGGGGGGGGGAATAACAGTTTTACAATCTTGGAATGATCAATAATGATGACAACAATAATCATATTGTGAGTACAGGGTGAATAAAGAATCAAGACATGGTTTCATACTGTATACAATGGACAGACACATGGGGAGGGGTGTGATTATATAAGGATGGGCTGGGGTTGAGGTATTTTCATCTGGATAAGAGGATTAGGGGGGGGGTTCAAGAAGAGATACAAAGAGATAATGAGGGTGTAGTAGGAAGGGGGCAAGGAGGGGGTTGAGTTGGTTGGAGAGAGAGGGGGCCTTTTGTTGTAAGATTCACCCGCAGTGGGGGTCAAACTCCTCCCCCTCATCCCATCATTTACTTTGAACGGTTATTTACACATAATGTCTAAGAAGGGTTTCGCTCTAGTTGTATCTCCAACCAGTTTTTCCCCTAGTTTCCCCTAGGCGGGCTGTCAAAGCTCTCAGTAACAGCAACGTCCAGGCCCTTTGGCCTCGACAACGCCAATTGAAACCAATTGAAGCCAAACTCTTTTAGATGTGGAGCAACAGAAATAGGCAGGGAGAGGCCTACCCCACCTATACAAAAGGTAGGGGTAACGCTGTCTCCCACGATCCCTCTCTGGTTTAAAGCACAGGGTAATGGAGAATGAAAGACTGTGGGGTCGTCTTGTGTCACATCTCGATCCCATTCACATGACCCCTGACACAAACGGACAGGTCGAGCAAATATAACAGGCATGTACCTCCCTCCGTACGCATCACCTTAAGGCGCCAAAACTCATTCCTGGCTATGCAAACTCTTACAACTACTATTCTGTGCAGGACGGTGCTGGATTCATATGCCACCTATATTAATGCAGTAAAAAAACAAAAACATTCAGTCATCACCCCCTACATTGCTTTCCAGTAGTGTCATGCAGCATTTCATTGGAGACTAGCTCGGCCAGCATGGTTACACATCCACCATGCTGGAAAGGACAATGTGAAAGGAAAATATCCAAGACAGCACAGTACGGTTCGAGTCGGCACGATATTAGGAAAATGGGTACATGATTCCTGCCAAAAGGCCTTGAGTGAAGGGTGTGAGCTACAATGAGAGGTGAGCTACTAAAAGTCAACAAGCCATAATCGTGTTCTTTGCTGTGTTGAAAGGGGAGCAAGATGAACCCCAGGTCAGGAAATAGAGGAAGACTGCCTCCCACTCTTTTCGTATTTCATGGTAAATGGCCGTTTCACACCAGGGAAGTATCCAGTACAGCCGCAATAGACAGAGTACGCTAAGTAAAGAGTTACAATAACCAACTGTTCTACGTCTCCTAGCTACAGAACCGCCCCTGTTTGCTGTACGAGGAGTTGTGTGCTATGGTAGCAGCGTGTTGACTCGGACTGATATGAAGTGTGATGATGGCTGATGGGGACGTGGTGTGCCGTGTTGCGGTGAGTCTCAGTTACTGTGTCGTGGTCACAGCGGGGTCACGTGAGGCAGGGTGAGACTGATAATAGGGGCTTAATGGCGGTGGCATGAAACAACAAGGTGTCGACTGATGACGAGGGACTAGGGAGGGACTAGAACGAAACCGGCGCTTTCTTGTGGTGCTCTGTGCAAGGGGAAGGGGTACGTGGGGGGTCGTAATGAAGGAAGTGGGGGGCAGTGGCCAAGGGCGAAGGGATGGTAGGGGGAAACCACTACGTGTTTAGTGTCTTTTAGGACAGTGCTTTCCAATGTTAAAGTCCAGTTTTTAATTGTTTTTTTTTTTCTCTGAAAGAACAGGAGGGTTTCTGTTTTTGAAGGGTCCGTGTGTGTGTGCGCGAATACTGTTTGTGTTCTGCACGTGGGGTTGGGCCCTCAGTCAGTGTTTTTATGTGGCGTGTCCATATCTTTGTACTCTTAAGTAACAACATTCTAGCAGAATGTGACAGAGAAGGAATTCGAGATTACTCCCCCCACCCTTTCCTGCTCTCCTCTGCTTGTCAAGTGTCTATGAGATAATTTTTTTGTTGCTTCATTGCCATCCCAGAAATTCCCAAAGCATCAAATCTATCCTTGGCTCATTTCTTAAAATGTGTTTTGTTTTTGCTTTGTTTTGTTGCTTTAAAACTGGAAATTATCTTCATTATTACCAAACAAAGACAAATCAACAATAAAGACACAACATCAAAAAGGATCTGGAAGGATTTTTGCAGCATTGGGTACTAAAACATTGAGGAATGATTGGACAAGAGGTTGTTTTCTGTCCTGCACTGGAAACGACGGTTCAATCTGGTTTCAACTGCAAGCAGCCATTTTGTCCGTTTCAATGCTGTTCCAATATTCCAACAGAACTTTCCCCTCTATTCTTGTCAGCATCTTCCCTTTCCACTTTACAATATATAACTCAACAATTAAATACATAAATAAATATTAAATAAATCTATGACAAATGAAATAAAATACTTTTACAATAGTGTTTCTCGTTTTTGACATTCACTTGGTTAGCGTTATCCTCCATTTTGTTGGCGGCAAACATCAAACTCATTTGCGCTCAAATCACATAAAAGGAAAAAAGAAAACAAAAAACTAAATGGATTTCATTCTTTTTGTGTGTGGTCTGTTTCTTTCCTCTCCTGGGAATGAGTGTGCAGCAGTTTCAATGTCTTTCTCTCTGTCATCCTTAAGACAAAGACTCTCTTTTTGTTTCTTGAAATGAGCTTTTCCACCTCCTCCCCTCCCTCCCTCTTTCTGCTCTCCTAACAGAACAAATCCGTCTAGGTGTCTAAGGCCTTTTCAAAAGCCGCATCATTCAGTGCCCCATGTAGGCCATATTGGGAACGTAAGGGAGGGAGGGTTGGTTGTTTTCTGTCGAGGACAATAATGGATGTGGAGGGTTGGGTCCAGTCCTCTTGGAATGAACACAACTGATGACGGTAACTTCCTGTGAACCACAACATCTTCATCTGAGCACCTCATTCTGAGGACCTGCTTGAGGGTTCCATTCATAGTATTCGAATTACCCGAACGATTCCAATTATGCCGTTCACTCATCTGTTGAGACATTCTTCCATGCCTTGTCCGTTCTTTTTCTTCAACTTGGGTGATATCCGTAGAGATATCCGTTTGTTGAATCCTCACTTCAAGGCAAGATGGTTTTCATAAGTTTGTTTCAATTGTATTTTAGGAATTGTACAATTGTGGTGTTTCATTATGGAGAAAAAAAACAGGTATTTGTCATTATTTTGTTCAAATGGCTGTATTGACGTCTTTGGAGCGACTTGGATGCAAAGATGCAATCGGACGAGTCACTCTGATTTTGATGCAGTCTTCCTCATCCTTATCTTCAATTCTACCATGTTTCTGTACCATGTTTCTGTTCTGTTCTCGTAACTTATCGTCACTGAGAATCCGATGAAAGGACCCAACCTGTCCGTTTCCCCGACCGCCACTAAATTGACTTGACCCGTAATATTTCACTCTCACTGCCCCCCCCCCCCCCAAAAACGATGTTAGGTCAAACTTAAAAGTAGATCCGCGCCAACTGGGAAACGCTGTTATAATTCGTGATGTTATTTCTGAAATTCCACAAAGGTTTTCATCTTATTGGTTGTAGACCGGATAACTTAAAAAAAAAATCTATTTATCCTTTAACCATTCGGAGCCTGCCTTTCCCCATATAAGTCTTCCTGATTATTTTACTGGCTCCCTATTGTTGTTGACAGTTGCATGATGTGTTGTACTTCAAATGTACACTTAGACATTTTTCTGATCTTGGCTTCTCTTCTGAAGCAAGTCCATGAGTGACACTGCGTTTTCCTCTCGTCCTCTCTTTTCTTTCTTCTATCTTGGTGGCCAACTATCTCGTCGGGCCCGTTTCAGGTTGAAGCAGTGGTTTGTGATGATGATTGCTGGGTCAGGTGGTTCGGTAGATGTGACGGTGGTAGTGGTGATGGCGGTAGTGGTAGTCTGAGGGGGTTTTGTCTGTGTTGTTCTCTAATGTCATCCCTCTCTAACGGTCTGCCCTATCTTGTTCTGTTGATGTCTGTTTCCACAATGTTCCCTCAGGGCTGAGACTGTGTCCCGTTGGAGGAAAGGAGTCTGGTCTTGTCTTTGCCCGAGCCCTTCCTCTGAAGCACGCTCCCGCTGCCCCCTATCCCTGCGTCACCACGCTCACACTTCTCGCCCCGGTCCCCGCCTCCTTCCGAACGTCGGGAGTTTTGCCGGGTCGGGGTGCCGGGCGGACGCGAGGTCAGCTGCCCATTCTTCTCATCTGGGGAGGAAAAGAGTTAAAAAACATGAGTTTGATGAAGACAGATATAAATACATAGTGTGTGTGTGTGTGTGTGTGTGTGTGTGTGCGCATGTGTGTCAGGGGACCAACCAGCCAGTGCCTGCACAGATGGCTGATCATGAGTACTAAGTAGCTGGGCTTGAATCGTTTCCACCACTCTCTTGAACCTGCGACTTGGACCTAAGGAGTCAGACAAATACTCGGTCAAGGTATACACTGCCCCGCATCAATATGGGGATGACTTTAAGATGAATTACCTACATGTATAATGAATTCTGTTAACTGTCTCTTGACAGTTTTGTGGTATATGTCAGGGATATATTACAGGATAAAATATAGGATAAAATCATGCCAAACATTGGTTACCAAACACCGACTACACATTTTTGCAAATGAAAGTCTCATAGACTGAATTAAACAGTAACTTCAACCGAATCATAACTTCCACTTAAATCACATTTTCACTTGAAAATCCTACTCCCATTGACAATCAATGCATAACTAAGTGGCAATTTGCCTTAAGTGGGTAGCAAGAACGCTTTAAAAAAAAAGTCTTACTGTAACACAAACAAGTCTGGGAACCACTACCTGATATGAGAGAGAACGTCACGCTGTAGATGCCAGTTTCCCTCTTTCCTTCCCTCTCGGCATGCTCCCTCTCTCTGTCCCTCTCTCCCTCAGAGAAGGCGATGTCCACCTGGAACTTAACAGGCTTCTGGAAGACGGAGGGGCCACCAGAGGACTTATACTCGGCTCTGAAGCTGGTCTGGGAGACGACGCTGTGACTCAGAGACGGGATCTGAACAGATGCAATGCAACAACACAGCATTGGAAACAAGAGGTGGAAACCGCTTTACACGGCTTACAAGACTTTCCATCTATTGTTTATGTGTTCATGTTTTATGGAGGTGGTTGGTGTATCTTTGTATCATGGCTGTGCAGGCCTTTCACTGAAAGTAGGCAAAGGTACAGAGTTAAAGAGAAGGAGTTAGAGAGAGAGAGAGGATAAAGAGAGAGAGAGGATAGATAGAGAGAGGATAGATAAAGAGAGAGAGAGAGAGGATAGATAAAGAGAGAGAGAGAGAGAGGATAAAGAGAGAGGATAGATACAGAGAGAGAGGATAGATAGAGAGAGAGAGGATAGATAAAGAGAGGATAGATAGAGAGAGAGAGAGAGAGAGGATAAAGAGAGAGAGGGGACAGATAAAGAGAGAGGACAGATAAAGAGAGAGAGGATAGATAAAGAGAGAGGACAGATAAAGAGAGAGAGGACAGATAAAGAGAGAGGACAGATAAAGAGAGAGAGGATAGATAAAGAGAGAGAGAGAAAGAGAGTTGTCCGAGAGAGATAGAGAGGAAGAATGAGTGAGGATAGAGGATAGACAGAGATACTCACAGACAAGAAGGCGTGGACTATATCAGCTTTGATGGAACTAAGCGGTTTGTCTCTAATGACAACAAATATCTGTTCCTCCTTTTCCAGGCTGATGAAGTTCCCAAACCACGACTTCTTGGCCAGCCTGCCATTCAGAAGCATTTTTTAAGTCACATATTCATATTTCAGCCATGTCAAATAGAGGTGCTTATAACAATTTATGAACACTTATAAGCATGTGGAATGACTTATTCAAGGAAGTTGATATAAAGTGTTCCCGAAACATGCGGCATCGAAACGTGTTACAGGCTAGCAGACACGATAGCATTTCACATGACAGGCAGGACAGTCATGCCGATGGATACAGATAGACTAACTGTGTATGTCTAGGATTATCTACTTACTCTGGGCTTGATTCTGGAGTTAGACTGGACATGTCCTCCGGTGTCGGAACTGCAGGAGAGCAAAAGGAGAGAGATGGGGAGAGAGATGGGGGGAGGGAGAGAGAGAGAGAGAGAGAGAGAGAGAGAGAGAGAGAGAGAGAGAGAGAGAGAGAGAGAGAGAGAGAGAGAGAGAGAGAGAGAGAGAGAGAGAGAGAGAGAGAGAGAGAGAGAGAGAGAGAGAGAGAGAGAGAGAGAGAGAAAGAAACAAACAAACAAACAAGAGTCAGAGGGAGAGAGATGGTAAGTTATATATCGAGGGGAAAAAGAAAAAGGAGAAAGCGAGAGAGGGTGAGGAGGGAGGGAGTAGAGCGGAGAGAAGTAGAACTTGATGACGTCACTTGACGAGGTTCAGTTTCATTGATTTAATGACCAATCTGTCTAATAAATTTGAGCACCGTATAGTACAGTACGGTCATTCTGCAATGGTAGCAGAGACTGTGGCTACTTTGAGAACAGAATATGCACATACTGGTCACTTTAATAATCTTTGCATACTGTTTTACCAAAATCCTCTGTATATACTGTATTCTATTCATGGTTCATCCTATATACAGTGCCTTCAGAAAGTATTCACACCCCTTGACTTTTTCCACATTTTGTTGTGTTACAGCCTGCATTTAAAATGATTATATTGATTTTTTTTCCACTGGCCTACGCACAATACCCCATATTGTCAAAGTGGAATTATGTTTTTAGACATTTTTGCAAATTAATTTAAAAAACGTAAAGCTGAAATGTCTTGACTCAATAAGTCATCAACCCCCTTTGTTATGGCAAGCCTAAATAAGTTCAGGTGTAAAAAATGTAAAAAGTGAGCAAAAACTCACATAATAAGTTGCATGGACTCACTCTGTGTGCAGAAATAGTGTTTAACATGATTTTTGAATGACTACTTCATCTCTGTACCTCACACATACAATTATCTGTAAGGTCCCACAGTCGGGCAGTGAATTTCAAACACAGATTCAACCACAAAGACCAGGGAGGTTTTCCAATGTCTCGCAAAGAAGGGCACCTATTGCTAGATGGGTTTAAAAAAAAGCAGACATTGAATATCCCTTTGGGCATGGTAAAGTTATTAATTACACGTTGGGTGGTGTATCAATACATAATAATATAATATATCCCATTTAGCAGACGCTTTTGTCCAAAGCGACTTACAAGTCGGCTGGGGCCACTACTTTTACATATGCGTGGCCCCAGCGGGAATCGAACCCACGACGCTTGGCATTGCAAGCGCCATGCTCTACCGACTGAGCCACACAGGACTTTGCACACTGATTGAATGTAAAGATACAGGCATCCTTCCTAACTCAATTGCCGGATATGAAGGAAATCGCTTAGGGGATTTCACCATGAGGCCAATGGTGACTTTAAAAACAGTTACAGAGTTTAATAGCTGTGATGGGAGACAACTGCGGATGGACCAACAACGTTGTCGTTACTCCACAATACTAGCCTAATTGAAGCCTGTACAGAATAAAAAATATTCCAAAACATGTATCCTGTTCGCAACAAGGAACTAAAGTAATACTGCAAAAATTGTGGTAAAGCAATTAATTTTTCATCCTGAATACAAAGTGTTGTTTGGGTCAAATCCAATAAAACATATTACTGAGTACCACTCTCCATATTTTCAAGCATAGTGGTGGCTGCATCATGTTATGGGTATGCTTGTAATCGTTAAGGACTGGAGAGTTTTTCAGGATAAAAAAAATGAAACGGAATGGAGTGAAGCACAGGCAAAACCCTAGAGGAAAACCTGGTTCAGTCTGCTTTTCACCAGACACTGGGGAATTAATTCACCTTTCAGAAGGACAATAATTTGAAACACAAATCTTAAACTGGAGTTGCTTACCAAGAAGACAGTGAATGTTCTTGAGTGGGTGGGTTATAGTTTGACTTAAATCTGCTTGAAAATCTATGGCAAGACCTGAAAATGGTTGTCTAGCAATGATCAACAATTAATTAGAAAGAGCTTAAAGAATTTAGAAAATAATGATTTACAAAAATGTCTAAAAACATGTATTCACTTTGTCATTATGTGTTATTATTGGTAGATGGGTGCGCAAATAAATATATTTAATCCATTTTGAATTCAGGCCTTAACATAACAAAATGTAAGTCAAGGGGTATGAACACTTTCTGAAGACACTGTAACTGCTACTGTACACACCTTTCCTATTCATATACTGTCCATACGGTCTATACACACATATATATATTTATATTCCGGACTCTAGCATTGCTCATTCTGAAATGTCTTAAATTCTTTCTTACACACACTCCCCCTCTCTCTCACCCTGCAGTTTGCGTCGGTGGAAGCGTGGCGAACCCAGCAGGTTGTTCTTGAAGGAGTTGAGGCGTGTCCTCCAGTGGGCGGAGCTACTGGCGGCCATCCCCCCGCTGCCTCCGGGGCTGGAGGGCGGAGTTAGGGAGAGGGATCCGCCCCCGCCCACACCCCCGCCGCCTCCCTCCGCCCGCGAGGAGGAGGAGGAAGAGGAGGAGGAGGGAGGGGTGGGCGGGGGGTGCTGGGGGTGGTGGACGGGGGTGCCCAGGGGGGTGGGGAGTGGAGACCCCTGAGGGGTGACCTGTGGCACATGGGCAGAGTTAGGATAGACGCTCTTAGTGACCGACTTAAAGACGGAGGGGGCGGGGAAAAAGAAGAAGCGAGGGATGGGGGAGAGGATGGGGGAGGGGGACGCAGAGGGGGAGCTTGGAGAGGTAGTGACTTCATGGACTGGAGGTGAGTGCGATCGGAGAGCCCTTTGGAGGGCAGGGTCTGGGTTTTGGGGTCGGGCACAGTCATCCGTTGTGACGGCCGGGGAGTTGTGGCACTTCCTGGTTTGGGGTCTTTGGAGTGGGTGGTGGAGGCGGAGGTGACTTCTGATTGGCTGAAAGTGAAAACTGGGCTCTGATGGGTGGGAAGAGAAAGGACGGAGGGACGGAGAGGAGGGAAGGAAAGATGAAGAGAGCAATGGTCATGAGTTATGATTTATGAATATGCTGTCGTCTGATTGTACTTATATTTCTAATTGTAGAGATGCATATTCTGTTATTTCTCTTATTATGTTAATTCAATAGGGTCCATTTTGAATAAAGGTCCAGAGACCCTTTCAATTTGAGGGCTAATATGTGATCCTATCGGTCTGTGTCTCTTGTGTGCTTCTAGGCCCTTACTATTGGTGTGTGTGAGTGAGTGTGCGTGTGTGCATGCGTGCGTGTATGTGATGGTATCTATGGTGTGGGTAATGGCTCAGAATGGGACAGTAATGAGGGTGATGGACAGTCAGGACAAATGACAGTCTCAGAAGAACATTTACAGTTACAGGAACACTTCAGTTCATTACAGAGAAACACAATCATACCACAGTCGCTGTGCAGTAGCACATTTCACCGCGAACAAAGGTAGGTAGTCTCATCTGCATGTGAGTTCGGCATATCAAAGATATACTTATGTACAGAAATATACTCATATTACAGGTATGGTATTTTATTAATTCTACAGTAGAACCACCTCTATAATAATCATCAGGTGGTGTAAATGTGTGTCTTTTTGTAAAAGAGTTGGCCAAGCGTGACTTACCCTGGGACTGCTGAGAGGACTTGACGAGAGCCCTGTTGAAGCGCCACTGACTGAACGAGACCTGGAGGACAAAAATACCAGTATCAGACAACACAGGTACAGTAACACATAGCATGGTCCCCCTTATGGGGAAAACAACATGGATGTCACGTGATCACCTGCGATCTGCCCATAGAGAGGCTTTTATTCTCTATTTTGGTTAGGCCAGGGTGTGACTAGCGTGGGCCTTCTATGTTCCTATTTCTATGTTTTTGTATTTCTTTGTTTTTGGCCGGGTATGGTTCTCAATCAGAGACAGCTGTCTATCGACGTCTCTGATTGAGAACAATACTTAGGTAGCTCTTGCCCACATGGGTTTTGTGGGTAGTTGCTTTCTGTTTTGTACCCGACGGAGCTGTTTCGGTTGTTCTTTTTGTTACTTTGTATTTAGTGTTCAGTTCTATTTAATAAATGACGAACACGTACCACGCTGCACTTTGTTCCTCACCTTCTTCCACCAACGGCCGTTACAGATCTTATGTCAAGTTCATTTGATAACATGTGACGACATGTAAAAGCAACACGTGATCTCATGGAGCGCCGAACCGATTTTCATCCGAAAGTTGTTGTTTTTTTTTTTTTTACATGTGAAAGTGCAAATTCTGCATGTGAGGTGAAAACATGTTATTCTCCTCACATGTGAAAAGGTGGTGTCAACACGTCAACTCTATGTCGAACACATGTGAACGACTGACCTCATGAGTCTCTTATTTCTTCCATGGAAAAATGGCAGCTCAATTTCAGCTTCACATTTCTTGTTGTTAAAAGGGAGGCAATGAAATGGTATGGGGGTTTTTAAGGTCAGTGGTTCGCTGTTGAGCTAAAACGTGTCATTAAAAAAAGGTGGAAAAATCTTTCATCTATGACAATATTTGACAAAAAACACTTAGTACAGACTTATCAATACATCCCCAGATTGGATTTGAACTCACAACCTCTGGATTTGGGGTACAGCTGTTCTTGCTGCTGCGTCACAAACTGTGTAGCATTCAGTCACATACACATTCATTACCTACCTATAATACATCTCTGCACACAGGAAAAATAGTGCCATCTACACTGCTATCTTAGCTATGGAGGAATGAGCTCGCCCCAATTCTCATCGACGGGGCCGGGGTGGAGCAGGTTGAGAGCTTCAAGTTCCTTGGTGTCCACATCACCAACAAACTAACATGGTCCAAGCACACCAAGACAGTCGTGAAGAGGGCACGACAAAACCTATTTCCTCTTAGGAGTCTGAAAAGATTTGGCATGGGTCCTCAGATCCTCAAAAGAGTTCTACAGCTGCACCATCGAGAGCATCCTGACAGGTTGCATCACTGCCTGGTATGGCAAATTCTCAGCCTCCGACCGCAAGGCACTACAGAGGGTAGTGCGAACTGCCCAGTACATCACTGGGGCCAAACTCCCTGCCATCCAGGACCTCTATACCAGGCGGTGTCATAGGAAGGCCCTTAAAATTGTCAAAGACTCCAGCCACCCTAGTCATAGACTGTTCTCTCTGGTACCACACGGCAAGCGGTACCGGAGCGCCAAGTCTAGGTCCAAGAGGCTTCTAAACACCTTCTATGCCCAAGCCATAAGACTCCTGAACATCTAATCAAATGGCTACACAGACTATTTGGATTGACCCCCCCCCCCTTCTTTTACGATGCTGCTAATCTCTGTTATTACCTATGCATAGTCACTTTAATAACTCTACCTAAATGTACATATTAGCTAAATTACCTCAACTAACCGGTGCCCCCGCACATTGACTCTGTACAGGCACCCCTGTATATAGTCTCGCTATTGTTATTTTATTGCTGCTCTTTAATTATTTGTTACTTTTATTATTATTTTGGGGGTATTTTTCTTAAAACTGCATTGTTGGTTAAGGGCTTGCAAGTAAGGTCTACACCTGTTGAATTCAGCGCATGTGACAATTACAATTAGATTTGATTTATCAGTTTATCAGACTATTCTCTCATCATTGTGTCATGTCTTGTTATGTCTGTTCCTGTCCTTTCTCTTCACTCTGTCTCTCTCTGCTGGTCTTTTTAGGTTACCTTCTCTGTCTCTCATTCTTCAGCTGTTCTACATCTCCCCTAACTAGCTCATTCACTCTTTCCCACCTGTTCTCTCTTCCCCCTCTGATTAGGTCTCTATTTCTCTCTCTGTTCCTGCTACTTTCAGTGTCTGATTCTTGTTTGTGTTTTTGATGCCAGAAGCAAGCTGTCGTCTCGTTTGCTTCCACCTTGTCCTATCCTGTCGGAGTCTGCCTGGCAGGTGCATCCTGCATTATACTAACGTTCTTTTGTTCCATTGACTACGTTGGAAGAGGATTTATGCCATTCCTGTTTTTCATTAAAGAACTCTGTTTTCTGTTAAAACCGCTTTTGGGTCTTCACTCAAGTACATAACAGAAGAATCAGACCAAGAATGGACCCAGCGGCTCCGGACCCTTTTCACTCCGCCGTCGAGATCCAGGGAGCGATGCTAGGCAGACACGAGGAGGAATTGTCTGCTGCTCGACATGCCGTTGAGACCCTGGCCGTCCAAGTCTCCGACCTCACAAGACAGGTTCACCAACTCCACCTCGATCCACCGCCCACTTCCAGGGTTTCCGAGTCTCCGGAGCCCAGGATCAACAACCCGCCGTGTTACTCTGGGGAGCCCACTGAGTGCCGCTCATTCCTCACTCAGTGTGATGTGGTGTTCTCTCTCCAGCCCAACACTTACTCCAGGAGCGCAGCCCGCATCGCCTACGTCATTTCTCTCCTTACCGGACGGGCGCGTGAGTGGGGCACGGCAATCTGGGAGGCGAGGGCTGAGTGTATTAACCAGTATCAGGACTTTAAGGAGGAGATGATACGGGTTTTTGACCGTTCTGTTTTTGGGGAGGAGGCTTCCAGGGCCCTGTCTTCCCTATGTCAGGGGAATCGATCCATAACGGATTATTCTATTGAGTTTCGCACTCTCGCTGCCTCTAGTGACTGGAACGAGCTGGCTTTGCTCGCTCGTTTTCTGGAGGGTCTCCTCGTCGAGGTTAAGGATGAGATCCTCTCCCGGGAGGTTCCTTCCAGTCTGGACTCCTTAATAGCTCTCGCTATTCGCATAGAGCGACGGTTTGATCTTCGTCGCCGAGCTCGTGGAAAGGAGCTCGCGTTCTCCGTTGCTCCCCTCTCCACATCACTGCCACCTGCCGCATCACTGCCACCCTCCTCCGCCGGCTCGGATGCTGAGCCTATGCAGCTGGGGGGTATCCGCATCTCGGCCAAGGAGAAGGAACGGAGAATCACCAATCGCCTCTGTCTCTACTGCGGCTCCGCTGGTCATTTTGTCACCTCATGTCCAGTAAAAGCCAGAGCTCATCAGTAAGAGGAGGGCTACTGGTGAGCGCAACTACTCAGGCCTCTCCTTCTGGATCACGCACTACCTTTCCGGTCCATCTCCGCTGGCCCGGTTCATCTGCTTCCTGCAGTGCCTTGATAGACTCTGGGGCGGAGGGCTGTTTTATGGACGAGACCTGGGCTCGGGAACATGACATTCCTCTCAGACAGTTAGGGGAGCCCACGGCCTTGTTCGCTTTAGATGGTAGTTCTCTCCCCAAGATTCAGCGTGAGACGCTGCCTTTAACCCTCACTGTCTCTGGTAATCATAGCGAAACCATTTCTTTTTTAATTTTTCGTTCACCTTTTACACCTGTTGTTTTGGGTCATCCCTGGCTAGTGCGCCATAACCCTTCTATTAATTGGTCTAGTAATACTATCCTATCCTGGAATGTTTCTTGTCATGTGACCTGTTTAATGTCTGCTATCCCTCCTGTTTCCTCTGTCTCTTCTTCACAGGAGGAGCCTGGCGATTTGACAGGGGTGCCGGAGGAGTATCACGATCTGCGCACGGTGTTCAGTCGTTCCAAGGCCACTTCTCTCCCTCCACACCGGTCGTATGACTGTAGTATTGATCTCCTTCCGGGAACTACTCCCCCCCGGGGTAGATTATACTCTCTGTCGGCTCCCGAACGTAAGGCTCTCGAGGATTATTTGTCGGTATCGCTCGATGCCGGTACCATAGTCTCCTCCTCCTCTCCCGCCGGAGCGGGGGTTTTTTTTGTTCAGAAGAAGGACGGGTCCCTGCGCCCATGCGTGGATTATCGAGGGCTGAATGACATAACAGTTAAGAATCGTTATCCGCTTCCTCTTATGTCTTCAGCCTTCGAGATCCTGCAGGGAGCCAGGTTTTTCACCAAATTGGACCTTCGTAACGCCTACCATCTCGTGCGCATCAGGGAGGGGGACGAGTGGAAGACGGCGTTTAACACTCCGTTAGGGCACTTTGAATACCGGGTTCTTCCTTTCGGCCTCGTTAACGCTCCAGCTGTCTTTCAGGCACTAGTTAACGACGTCCTGAGAGACATGCTGAACATTTTTGTTTTCGTTTACATGGACGATATCCTGATTTTTTCACCGTCTCTCTCGATTCATGTTCAGCACGTGCGACGCGTCCTCCAGCGCCTTTTGGAGAACTGTCTTTATGTGAAGGCTGAGAAGTGCACTTTTCATGCCGCCTCTGTCCCTTTCTCGGTTCCGTTATTTCCGCTGAGGGCATTAAGATGGATCCCGCTAAGGTCCAGGCTGTCATTGATTGGCCCGTTCCTAAGTCACGCGTCGAGCTGCAGCGCTTTCTGGGCTTCGCTAATTTCTATCGTCGTTTCATCCGTAATTTCGGTCAGGTGGCAGCTCCCCTCACAGCCCTTACTTCTGTTAAGACGTGCTTTAAGTGGTCCGTTTCCGCCCAGGGAGCTTTTGATCTTCTTAAGAATCGTTTTACATCCGCACCTATTCTTGTTACACCTGACATCTCTAGTCAGTTTGTTGTTGAGGTTGACGCGTCAGAGGTGGGCGTGGGAGCCATTCTTTCTCAGCGCTCTCTCTCTGACGGCAAGGTCCATCCTTGCGCGTTTTCTCTCATCGCTTATCGCCGTCAGAACGTAACTATGATGTTGGTAATCGCGAACTGCTCGCCATCCGCTTAGCCCTAGGCGAATGGCGACAGTGGTTGGAGGGGGCGACCGTTCCTTTTGTCGTTTGGACTGACCATAGGAACCTTGAGTACATCCGTTCAGCCAAACGACTTAATGCGCGTCAGGCTCGTTGGGCTCTGTTTTTCGCTCGTTTCGAGTTTGTTATTTCTTATCGTCCGGGCTCAAAAAACACCAAGCCTGATGCTTTATCTCGTCTCTTCAGTTCTTCTGAGGTCTCCACCGACCCCGAGGGGATTCTCCCTGACGGGCGTGTTGTCGGGTTGACTGTCTGGGGAATTGAGAGGCAGGTAAAGCAAGCACTCGCTCACACTCCGTCGCCGCGAGCTTGTCCTAGGAACCTTCTGTTCGTTCCCGTTCCTACTCGTCCGTCCGTTCTTCAGTGGGCCCACTCTGCCAAGTTAGCCGGCCACCCCGGCGTTCGGGGTACGCTCGCTTCCATTCGCCAGCGTTTCTGGTGGCCCACTCGGGAACGTGACGCGCGTCGATTTGTCGCCGCTTGTTCGGTCTGCGCGCAGACTAAATCTGGGAACTCTCCTCCTGCCGGCCGTCTCAGACCGCTTCCCATTCCCTCTCGACCGTGGTCTCACATCGCTTTAGATTTTATCACCGGACTGCCTTCATCAGCGGGGAAGACAGTTATTCTTACGGTTGTCGATAGATTCTCTAAGGCGGCTCATTTCATTCCTCTCGCTAAGCTCCCTTCTGCTAAGGAGACGGCTCAGATCATTATCGAGAATGTTTTCCGAATTCATGGCCTTCCGTCTGACGTCGTTTCCGACAGAGGCCCGCAGTTCACGTCTCAATTTTGGAGGGAGTTTTGCCGTTTGATTGGGGCTTCCGTCAGTCTCTCGTCCGGCTTTCATCCCCAGTCTAACGGTCAAGCCGAACGGGCCAATCAGACTGTTGGTCGCATTTTACGCAGTCTTTCTTTTCGTAACCCTGCGTCTTGGTCAGAACAGCTCCCCTGGGCAGAGTACGCCCACAACTCGCTTCCCTCGTCTGCTACCGGTCTATCTCCTTTTCAGAGTAGCCTCGGGTACCAGCCTCCGCTGTTCTCATCTCAGCTCGCCGAGTCCTGCGTCCCCTCCGCTCAGGCTTTTGTCCAGCGTTGCGAGCGCACCTGGAAGGGGGTCAGGTCGGCACTTTGCCGTAATAGGGCGCAGACTGTGAGGGCCGCTAATAAGCGTAGGACCAAGAGTCCTAGATATTGTTGCGGTCAGAGAGTATGGCTCTCCACTCAGAACCTTCCCCTTAAGACAGCTTCTCGCAAGTTGGCCCCGCGGTTCATTGGTCCGTTCCGTATTTCTCAGGTCATTAATCCTGTCGCAGTGCGACTTCTTCTCCCGCTATCTTCGTCGCGTTCACCCGAACTTCCATGACTCCTGTGTTAAGCCCGTTCTTCGCGCCCCGCTCGTCCCTCCCCCCCATCCTTGTCGAGGGCGCACCCATCTACAGGGTTCGTAAGATTTTGGACATGCGCCCTCGGGGCCGTGGTCATCAGTACCTAGTGGATTGGGAGGGGTACGGTCCTGAGGAGAGGAGTTGGGTTCCCTCTCGGGACGTGCTGGACCGTTCGCTGATCGATGATTTCCTCCGTTGCCACCAGGTTTCCTCCTCGAGTGCGCCAGGAGGCGCTCGGTGAGTGGGGGGGGGTACTGTCATGTCTTGTTATGTCTGTTCCTGTCCTTTCTCTTCACTCTGTCTCTCTCTGCTGGTCTTTTTAGGTTACCTTCTCTGTCTCTCATTCTTCAGCTGTTCTACATCTCCCCTAACTAGCTCATTCACTCTTTCCCACCTGTTCTCTCTTCCCCTCTGATTAGGTCTCTATTTCTCTCTCTGTTCCTGCTACTTTCAGTGTCTGATTCTTGTTTGTGTTTTTGATGCCAGAAGCAAGCTGTCGTCTCGTTTGCTTCCACCTTGTCCTATCCTGTCGGAGTCTGCCTGGCAGGTGCATCCTGCATTATACTAACGTTCTTTTTGTTCCATTGACTACGTTGGAAGAGGATTTATGCCATTCCTGTTTTTCATTAAAGAACTCTGTTTTCTGTTAAAACCGCTTTTGGGTCTTCACTCAAGTACATAACACATTGATTTTATTTATTTATTTCAGTAATTTGAGGGTTTTCTGTATAGTTGTCTACTGTAGGTGAGACATATTATTATGTTTTAAGGTTACTCCTGAATATAAATATTATAGTTTTTCTTGAGTACAAAGCTGAGATTTACTTTGAAGTCCAGTGTAGGAATACAGGTGAAATCAGTCATTGACACAGACATGGTGGAGTAGCAGGAAGATAGTAATGCCATGAAACAAGAGGTTGTGAGTTCAAATCCCAGGTGAGGACCTAATGAATAACAATTACTGTATAAATAAATATACACAATGTCATCAAGTGTGTCAAATATCTAAGTGGAAAACACTGCAGCAATTTTGTCACATTCCGGGGACATCCTGTCCTGTTTGCAGGGCATCATGTGAAAATTTGAATCCACATGTGAGCGGTTATGTGATCATGTGAAATATCATCACATATGAAGTGTTCCAAAACCCCATGATTTCACATGTGCAATAGAATTTTGCACGTGCAAAACATGTGGAACTTTCACAAGTGAAGTCATCAGACAACACTAGTACAACAACGCAAAGCACAAGTGTGTGTGTGCCTGTGTGTATGTATGTGTGTGTGCGTGCATTTGTGTGTGTGCATATTCGGTGTGCGTGTGTGTTTATTTGTGTATATATCTACGTCTAACCTCTGGCTGTGTGCGGAGGTGTCCAGCGCCCTGCGCGTGGGTGTTGGGGAGCCCTGCTCCGTCACACTCAGCACCTCCAGGCTCTTCCTCTCTGGCCGGCACCGGCCATGACGGGTCAGCATGGGAGAGTCCACCCGCTTCCTAGGGGGATCTGCTGGGAGACCTTAGAAAGGTTAGAATCCAGGTCTCAGAGGTACACAGAAAGATTAACCTACATTATTTAAAGCACTGGTGCATCAAAACAAAAATTTGTCGGGAGGTTTTGACATGCTGACGTGTCGGACAAAGAAACCGCAGACCTACATGAACTTGTTGTAAAGTTCTGTCACGGGACTTTTATTTTCAAAAGTTTCATTGCAGGACTTTTATTTTGAAACAGACTCGCCAGATGTTGCTTACTGTCGCTAGCTTCACAGATACCTATCAGTAAGTCAGGGTTGGCTAGAAATAGAATGTTCCAATTTTTTTCTGAGAATGTTAGGTTAGAATAGAATATGAATCGAATGTCTCTGGGAGAGATCAGAGTGTCCAATAAGTGTCGGTTAGGTTGTTGATTCCTTCTAATATATGTTGTCTAAAGGTTTTCTTTCCAACCTATATCGTTCCTGGGCGGCAGGTCTTCATCCTCACAGCTGGGGTAACGCTCTTTCCTGTCCAAGAGGAGGTAGTAAATCATCTTCTCCTGGTTGTCTCTGAGAAAACAAGAGAGAGAGAGAGAGAGAGAGAGAGAGTGAAAGAGAGAGAGAGTGAAAGAGAGAGAGAGTGAGAGAGAGAAAGAAAGAGAGGGAGAGAGAGATAGTGAGAGACATTCAGGGATTGATAAAGATGGCTAAATCAGAACTAGAGCATAATGTGAATGTGAGAGTTGGCGGGACAACAGTAGCAGGAGAAAGAGCCATTGTTTATATCTGTGGTCGTGTTAATGCTTTGCCAGAGTGATGTAACATTTGACATGCCAAAAAAGCAGATTGGTCAGTCAGTAGAGAGAGAGAGTCTCTTTTTGCTGGAATATCACAATCAGTGCCCCTGTCCCAACAATGTTTTTTTATTTCACCTTTATTTAAACTAGGAAAGTTCTTATTTTCAATGACGGCCTAGGAGCAGTGGGTTAATTGCCTGTTCAGGGGCAGAACGACAGATTTGTACCTTGTCAGCTCGGGGGTTTGAACTTGCAACCTTCCAGTTACTAGTCCAATGCTCTAACCACTAGGCTACCCTGCTGCCCCAATACTGTCCCAATACACCACAAAGTCCTATTTCCTGGGTTGGATTACCTTTACTTCTCCAGAGAGAAAAATACTAGGATAGAGAAAGGCAGGAAAACACTAGTTGGGAGAAGGGGAGCAAGAGAGATATAGAGCGAGGCTAGTAAGGAGGAGCAGATTGAGAGAAACAGAGAGAGATAGAGAATGTTGAATGGAATTGACAGAGAGAGAGAGAGAAAGATAGAGAGCGAAAGAGAGCGCGAGCGAGAGGAAGAGAGAGAGAGAGAGAGATCAATAGTTCATTTCCACAGCAACCAGTGAACGGTGACACTACAGGGGCCACATCAAGGGACACTCACACTGGAGGTCCCGGGTCAGCTTTCCCCGGTCTCTAAAAGCAGCCCAGATAGTACTCACTCCTCACACTGCAGGTCCTGGGTCAGTTTCCCCCGGTCTCTGAAGCAGCCCAGCGAGTGCATGCTGTCCAGCACATCAGGGTCCAGCTCGGTCAGCGACACGATCCTCTTCACACACACACGCCTGGGAGGAGGCTGCTCCGGACACGGCTCGTTACGACCACCACTGGCAGGGGAGAGATACGGAAAGGGGGAAAAGCGAGAGATAGAGAGAAAGACAGACGGCGGGGAGAGAGGTCAGATGAGTAGAGAGTTCCGTGAAAACGGCCACATACACGAGCAACATGTAGAACTATTCAACGGACCGTCTTGGTTTTAGTCTTCTGTTCGGAGAGAAGAAGACAATGATTAAGTGGTGAGAGAAAACAGAGTACAACAGGGTGAGTGTACTTACAGATACCAGGAGTGTTTTTGTATGGCTTCTAGCTGTAAAAGAAGACAGACGCAGCCAGTTAGTTACCCACACAGTACTCCTACGTCTAGTCAGTACCGTGAGTCTCTCTCTTCTCCTCTCCTACTACATCTAGTCAGTACCGTGAGTATCTCTCCTCCCCTCTCCTACTACGTCTAGTCAGTACCGTGAGTCTCTCTCCTACTACGTCTAGTCAGTACCGTGAGTCTCTGTCTACCCCTCTCCTACTACGTCTAGTCAGTACCGTGAGTCTCTGTCTACCCCTCTCCTACTACGTCTAGTCAGTACCGTGAGTCTCTCTCCTACTATGTCTAGTCAGTACCGTGAGTCTCTGTCTAACCCCTCTCCTACTACGTCTAGTCAGTACCGTGAGTCTCTGTCTACCCCTCTCCTACTACGTCTAGTCAGTACCGTGAGTCTCTGTCTAACCCTCTCCTACTACGTCTAGTCAGTACCGTGAGTTTCTCTCCTCCCCTCTCCTACTAAGTCTAGTCAGTACCGTGAGTCTCTGTCTACCCCTCTCCTACTACGTCTAGTCAGTACTGTGAGTCTCTCTCCTCCCCTCCCCTCTCCTACAACGTCTAGTCAGTACCATGAGTCTCTGTCTACCCCTCTCCTACTACGTCTAGTCAGTACCGTGAGTCTCTGTCTACCCCTCTCCTACTACGTCTAGTCAGTACAGTGAGTCTCTGTCTACCACTCCCCTACTACGTCTAGTCAGTACCGTGAGTCTCTGTCTACCTCTCTCCTACTACGTCTAGTCAGTACCGTGAGTCTCTGTCTACCCCTCTCCTACTACGTCTAGTCAGTACAGTGAGTCTCTGTCTACCACTCCCCTACTACGTCTAGTCAGTACCGTGAGTCTCTGTCTACCTCTCTCCTACTACGTCTAGTCAGTACCGTGAGTCTCTGTCTACCCCTCTCCTACAACGTCTAGTCAGTACCATGAGTCTCTGTCTACCCCTCTCCTACTACGTCTAGTCAGTACCGTGAGTCTCTGTCTACCCCTCTCCTACTACGTCTAGTCAGTACAGTGAGTCTCTGTCTACCACTCCCCTACTACGTCTAGTCAGTACCGTGAGTCTCTGTCTACCCCTCTCCTACTACGTCTAGTCAGTACAGTGAGTCTCTGTCTACCACTCTCCTACTACGTCTAGTCAGTACAGTGAGTCTCTGTCTACCACTCCCCTACTACGTCTAGTCAGTACCGTGAGTCTCTGTCTACCTCTCTCCTACTACGTCTAGTCAGTACCGTGAGTCTCTGTCTACCTCTCTCCTACTACGTCTAGTCAGTACCGTGAGTCTCTCTCTACCCCTCTCTTTCCCCGTACCGTGAGTCGCTCTCTTCCTCACCCCTCTCTCTCTACCCCTCTCCTCCCCTCTCCTCCCCCGTACCGTGAGTCTCTTGTCAGGGTTGACCTGGATCATTCCTTTGAGCAGGGCCTGGCAGTCTGGGGGGATGAAGTGGGGCATGTGGAACACCCCACTCTTCACCTTCTCAAGGAGCTGGCGCAGGTTGTCATGGTCAAAGGGAAGAGCTCCCTACACACACACACACGCACACACACACACACACACACACACACACACACACACACACACACACACACACACACACACACACACACACACACACACACACACACACACACACACACACACACACACAGGAGAGGAGAGAGGGGAGTTACAGAGCGAGAGACATTGAGGGGAAGAAAGAGATGGAGGGAGAGGTTCTTACCACCAGCAGTGCAAAGAGGATGACTCCACAGCTCCACACATCTGCCCTGCGACCGTCATACTTCTCTCCCTGCAATGCAAGAGGACGGCAGGACACTCAAGGAGAATAAAACCGATTCACTGGTCATTCATGCAGTGCAGACACACACAGAGATTGTGGGTGTACGTCTGACCTCCACAGTCGCACAGAGAGAAGGGAACTTACTCGGATAACTTCTGGACATGCGTAGTGAGGAGATCTGTCATCGTTCAGAAGAAAGAAAAGACAGTTCTTAACAATTTTTATTTATTTAACCAGGCAAGTCAGTTAAGAACAAATTCTTATTTACAATAACGGCATACCGGGGACCAGTGGGTTAACTGCCTTGTTCAGGGGCAGAATGATGGACCTTTACCTTGTTAGCACGGGGATTCGATCCAGCAACCTTTCGGTTACGAGTCCAACGCTCTAACCACTAGGCTACCTGCCTTCCCCAAAATACTGTACGTCAGTAAGGGCGCCCGCCTCTACACGCACGCACACACACGCAGGAACACACACACACTGTACTCACCCACAGCTGGTCTCTAGCAGGCTGTCTCCCACCTGTAGGGAAGCCATGCCGAAGTCAGCGATGCGGATGTTATTCTTCTCATCCAGGAGCAGGTTCTCAGGCTTCAGGTCTCTATGACTACACACGCACACGCGCGCGGACACACAAACACGCGTGGACACACATACACAGCGCGAGCGCACACACACACGCGCGCACGTGGACACACAAACACACACACACATTGACATAGTGGCTGTATATATATATTGCTCTGACCATATAGAGTGACAGTGTACACACAGACTGACCAGGTGAATCCGGGTGAAATCTATGTTCCCTTATTGATGTCACTTGTTAAATCCACTTCAATCAGTGTAGAGGAAGGGGAGGAGACAGGTGAAAGAAGAATGTTTAAGTCTTGAGACAATTGAGACATGGATTGTGTGTGGGCACCATTCAGTGGCTGATTAATGGGCAAGACAAAATATGTAAGTCTTTGAACAGGGTATGGTGGTAGGTGCCAGGTGCAACAGTTTCAGTGTTCCAAGAACTGCAAAGCTGCTGGGTTTTTCACACTCAACAGTTTCCCATGTGTGTCAAGAATGGTCGACCACCCTAAGGACATCCAGTCAACGAGACAACTGTGGGAAGCATTGGAGTCAACGTGGGCCAGCATCCCTGTGGAATGCATTCAACACCTTGTAGAGTTCATGCCCTGATGAACTGAGGCTGTTCTGAGGGCAAAAGGTGTGGGGGGGCAACTCAATATTAGGAAGGTGTTTGTAATATTTGGTATACTCAGTGTATATACTGCATTGGTGTAGTGTCTGACCATATAGAGTGGCTGTGTACATATTGTTGTATACAGTATATTATTGTAGTGTATGGCTGTATAGAGTGACTGTGTATATATTTATGTAGTGTCTGACCATATAGAGTGACTGTGTATATACTTCTGTAGTGTCTGACCATATAGAGTGACTGTGTATATATTTCTGTAGTGTCTGACCATATAGAGTGGCTGTGTACATATTGTTGTATACAGTATATTCCTGTAGTGTCTGACCATATAGAGTGACTGTGTTTATATTTCTGTAGTGTCTGACCTTATAGAGTGACTGTGTATATGTTGCTGTATACAGTATATTATTGTAGTGTCTGGCTGTATAGAGTGACTGTGTATATATTTATGTAGTGTCTGACCATATAGAGTGACTGTGTATATACTTCTGTAGTGTCTGACCATATAGAGTGACTGTGTATATGTTGCTGTATACAGTATATTATTGTAGTGTCTGGCTGTATAGAGTGACTGTGTATATATTTATGTAGTGTCTGACCATATAGAGTGACTGTGTTTATATTTCTGTAGTGTCTGACCATATCGTGTGACTGTATACAGTATAGTGCTGTAGTGTCTGACCATATAGAGTGGCTGTGTACATATTGTTGTATACAGTATATTCCTGTAGTGTCTGACCATATAGAGTGACTGTGTTTATATTTCTGTAGTGTCTGACCATATAGAGTGACTGTGTTTATATTTCTGTAGTGTCTGACCATATAGAGTGACTGTGTACATATTGCTGTAGTGTCTGACCATATAGAGTGACTGTGTACATATTGATGTATACAGTATATTGCTGTAGTGTCTGACCATATAGAGTGATTGTGTATATATTGCTGTAGTGTCTGACCATATAGAGTGACTGTGTACATATTGCTGTAGTGTCTGACCATATAGAGTGACTGTGTACATATTGATGTATACAGTATATTGCTGTAGTGTCTGACCATATAGAGTGATTGTGTATATATTGCTGTAGTGTCTGACCATATAGAGTGACTGTGTACATATTGCTGTAGTGTCTGACCATATAGAGTGACTGTGTATATATTGCTGTAGTGTCTGACCATATAGAGTGAATATGTATATATTGCTGTAGTGTCTGACCATATAGAGTGACTGTGTATATATTGCTGTAGTGTCTGACCATATAGAGTGACTGTGTACATATTTCTGTAGTGTCTGACAATAAAGAGTGACTGTGTATATATTTCTGTAGTGTCTGAACATATAGAGTGACTGTGTTTATATTTCTGTAGTGTCTGACCATATACAGTGACTGTGTATATACTTCTGTAGTGTCTGACCATATAGAGTGACTGTGTACATATTGCTGTAGTGTCTTAACATATAGAGTGACTGTGTATATATTTCTGTAGTGTCTGAACATATAGAGTGACTGTGTATATATTTATGTAGTGTCTGACCATATCGGGTGACTGTGTACATGTTGCTGTATACAGTATATTACCGTAGTGCCTGACCATATAGAGTAACTGTGTATATATTGCTGTAGTGTCTGACCATATAGAGTGACTGTGTACATATTTCTGTAGTGTCTGACCATATAGAGTGAATGTGTATATATTGCTGTAGTGTCTGACCATATAGAGTGACTGTGTACATATTGCTGTAGTGTCTGACCATATAGAGTGACTGTGTACATATTGCTGTAGTGTCTGACCATATAGAGTGACTGTGTATATATTGCTGTAGTGTCCGACCATGTAGAGTGACTGTGTACATATTACTGTATACAGTATATTGCTGTAGTGTCTGACCATATAGAGTGACTGTGTATATATTGCTGTATACAGTATATTACTGTAGTGTTTGAACATAGAGTGATTGTGTATATATTGCTGTAGTGTCTGACCATATAGAGTGACTGTGTACATGTTGCTGTATACAGTATATTACCGTAGTGCCTGACCATATAGAGTGACTGTGTATATATTGCTGTATACAGTATATTACTGTAGTGTTTGAACATATAGAGTGACTGTGTACATATTGCTGTAGTGTCTGACCATATAGAATGACTGTGTACATATTGCTGTATACAGTATATTACTGTTGTGTCTGACCATATAGAGTGACTGTGTATATATTGTTGTATACAGTATATTATTGTAGTGTCTGACCATATAGAGTGACTGTGTACATATTGCTGTAGTGTCTGACCATATAGAGTGACTGTGTACATATTGCTGTAGTGTCTGACCATATAGAGTGACTGTGTATATATTTCTGTAGTGTCTGACCATATAGAGTGACTGTGTACATATTGCTGTATACAGGATATTGCTGTAGTGTCTGACCATATAGAGTGACTGTGTACATATTACTGTATACAGGATATTGCTGTAGTGTCTGACCATATAGAGTGACTGTGTACATATCGCTGGATACAGGATATTGCTGTAGTGTCTGACCATATAGAGTGACTGTGTACATATCGCTGGATACAGGATATTGCTGTAGTGTCTGACCATGTAGAGTGACTGTGTATATATTGCTGTATACAGGATATTGCTGTAGTGTCTGAACATATAGAGTGACTGTGTATATATTGCTGTATACAGGATATTGCTGTAGTGTCTGACCATATAGAGTGACTGTGGCAGAAGTCCAGCGCTGAGATGATCTGTCTGAAGAACTTCCTGGCCTCTTTAGGCGTCAGTCTGCCCTTCTTCACCAGGTAGTCAAATAACTCTCCTCCTGAGACGTGTTCCAACACCAGATACCTGGGAGGGAGGGAGGGAGGGAGGTAAAGGGAGGGAGGGAGGGAGGTAAAGAGAGGGAGGGAGGGAGGGAGGGGAGGGGGGAGGGAGGAATCAAATACTGTATGTTTCAGCATATAATAATAACAAAGTAACTTCGTGCATGCACACACACACTCACGCAAAGTATATTAGTATATTATTATATTATTGAGTTTTGGTACAGTAGAAGAGACAGGCAGAAAGAGAAGGAGAAAGAATGTGGGTGAGAAAAGAGGATAATATACTTACAGGTATTTGTTATTCTCATAAACATCATGCAGCTTCAGCACATGAGGGTGCTCTATTAGTTTTAGTATAGCTATCTCCCTCTCCACCTGGAGACAGAGAGAGAGAGAGAGAGAGAGAGAGAGAGAGAGAGAGAGAGTTACGAACTGAGAGAAGAGAGAAGTTACCAACAGAGAGGAGAGAGGAGAAAGAGAGAAAGAGAGAGGAGTTACAAACAGAGGAGAGAGAGAGAGAGGAGGCAGAGAGAGAGAGAGAGAGAAAGAGAGAGAGAGAGAGGGTGGAGGCAGAGAGAGAGAGATGAGGTACGAACAGAGTGGAAGTAGAGAGAGAGAGAGAGAGAAAGTAGAGAGAGAGGAGGTACGCGAGAGAGGAGAGGTACGAACAGAGGAGAGAGAGAGAGAGAGCGAGAGAGAGAGAACGAGAGAACGAGAGAGAGAGAGGAGGTACGAACAGAGGAGAGAGATGGAGAGAGAGAGAGAGAGAGTTGAGGTACGAACAGAGGAGAGAGAGAGAGAGAGAGAGAGAGGAGGTACGAACAGAGGAGAGAGAGAGAGAGAGAGAGAGAGAGAGAGAGAGAGAGAGAGAGAGAGAGAGAGAGAGAGAGGAGGTACGAACAGAGGAGAGAGAGCGAGCGAGATTGAGAGGAGATAAAGACAGCAGGAGCAAGTCCGGAAGCGAGAGATAGCAAGAGATCGATAGAGAGCGAGCACCAGTGAGCGCATGTGACAGAAAGAGCTTGTGAACACACAGTGCATAGCCTATACACACACCTCCTCTACCCCAGAAGTAGAATACAAAAGAACCAAAGAGGAAGAAGAAGCTGATGACATATTGTATGTCAAACTACATTCATTATTAACGACAGCACGCTGGCTGGTCTATATAATGTGCTCCTACAAATGCCTAATAGCAGGCTCATGGCTCTCTCTGTAGGCTACTGGACCTTCAGAAGGACACTCTGAGAGCCTCTGAGTCCCAATTGGCACCTTATTCGCTGTGAAGTGCACGCTGACGGGGAATAAGGGTGCCATTTGGGACACAGGCAGCTTCTCTGGGCTCACACCTTCATGAGGACAGACTCGGACAGCTTCTCTCGGTTCACAATCTTTATGGCCACCTTCTGTCCCGTGATACAGTGGACTCCCAGCTTCACCAAACCTGGGAGAGAGAGAGAGAGAGCGAGAGAGTGAGAGAGAGAGAGGGCGGAGGAGGAGAGGAGATGGGGGAGAGAGAGAGAGAGAGGGCGGAGGAGGAGAGGAGATGTGGGAGAAGGAGAAGGGGGAGAGGGAGAGAGAGAGACAGAGAGGGCGGAGGAGGAGAGATGGGGGGAGAGAGAGAGGGAGAGAGGGGGTGGAGGAGGAGAGGATATGGGGAGAGAAAGAGAGCGGAAAGTAAGAAAAGAAAGAGAGAGAGAAAAGCTCTGAGTTTGTCTCGTTCGTTTTGCTTCTCCTTTACTTTCAACACGGCTCCATTCTCATTCACAACAAGTGAGCCAGAACCCATACAGGGGACACAGGTGGAGCATGGCCTCGCCCATACCATATCGACTTGACTCGGCAGAACCTAATGGCCTAATTCAGCGACTGCAGTCTACGTCGGCCTGTCTACGGTTCAAACAGTTCAATCAAACTAAGGCTACACCAGCCTGTTCTCAGCACTGACATCCGATACTCGCCAAAACCTCCACAATAAACCCAGCAATTTCAGTCTTCTCCATCGATGTCCATTCATGCCAGCTGGTCAGTCTACACAGGTCTGAACTAGTCTACCGAGGGACAGATTCCCAGACCAGGATTAAGTCTACTCCTAGATTTAAAAAATCTCCAGTGGGGAGAGAGTGTTGTTTTAGTCCAGGATTAGAGAACAGGCTTAATCTGAGTGTGGTACATCTGCCCTTATTAGATCAGTTCAATCTGCTAGTCCAAGTCTCCGCCCGTTGAGGAGCCTACTTTACTCTGGCGGAGGGTCACTTAGCTCCAATATGAAGGTCCGGATTTACCAGACACAAATGAAACCTAATCCTGGATTTAAAACGCTGTTTCAATGGAGAATGAAGATTCCCTTTAGCCCTGGACTAGGCTTAATCTGTGACTGGTTAGTTAGTTAGTTAGTTAGTTAGTTAGTTAGTTAGTTAGTTAGTTAGTTAGTTAGTTAGTTAGTTAGTTAGTTAGTTAGTTAGTTAGTTAGTTAGACTTCAGAGCACCAGGGGATGAAAGACACCGAGATCGGCCAGACTGTGTCCACCCCTGTACGCACGCCTCAGAGACACATAGATTCATTCCTAAAGGACACAGACACCATACACAAACAAGCAGACAACACGCACACAGCTACTCTCACAGAAAAAAAAAACATTACATGCAACATCATACACACGTAAAAGCTGTGACCGCATGCTTGACATTACTGATCCCGGATATTTGCAAATGGCAAGACGATCGGGCCTATCCGCCCGTCCGAGTTGCTTGCACTACTGTGACATACATCACATACACACACATATTAATCCCGAGGACATCATGTCCAGGCGCACATAGAGCGGACTCTTTAGACAACCAATTGTATTTCTCGGCCTAATATACATCAATAGTTACAGACTTGACTATTTTAATCTACCATGCATTGATAATAGCAGCTTTTGCGCTTGGTGATGAGTTTAAAGGGAGCGGTGGAAGTACGCTTACCCGTCTGCCCCTTCCCAAGGGTTTTCTCCAACCGGTAAGGCCCGACGTATTGGGCCGACTGGCCTACGGACAGCTCCTTGCTTGTCATGATGTCCGTGCGTTGAAAGCGAAATGATATGATGATAAGGAGATCAACTCACAGTTTTTTTCAGGAGGAATGTATAACTGTCGGTCCTGGCGGCAGAACGGCTCCGCGGTAATAACATTACAGACGCCTAGCGATGTTGTCACAGGGAGGAATGGAGAGAGCGGTTGTAGTCGTGATGACAATATCGTGGCCTATAGTCTCGGCAGGGCTACTCCCGTGCACTTGCCCTTTTCTATGCGGCTATTGCATACATTTTCCGTCATATAAATTCGGTAAACTCAGTTTATTATCAACGACCGTGAATTGACTAAACAGGAATGAAACAAGGGGACGTTAGAAAGTGGAAGAGGGGAACTCGTACGGAGATTTTGACAGGTGCATATTTGAGAAGTCCAAAATAACGGAAGTTATTATGAATTACAATTATTATTAACAATAGACGTAATAAATGTGTCCTATTGTTCATATTGGTATAGACAGATAGATGTCAGCAGCTGGAATCGCCTATCAAAAACTATGTCATCAGATAGGCTCAATTTAACGGCTAGATTGCACACAATTCTGCACCTCATAGCCTACACCCGATGCTGTCATAAGTGATCCTTATAATAACATAATAACGACATTTGTAAAGAATCTTATCATCGTAACATATTTGTGTCTTCCTCCACCTCTTTTTGTCTCATTTTGGTATGTAGACTATCTCTGCTCCGTCCTTCAGGCTATATGAATAGTAATTTTCCGTTATAGCCTCAGAGGGGTGGTTTTCCCAATATCCGGTGCACTCTTCGGATTATCCCAGGGCCTGGTATCAGGAAATAGAGGGTAACAGAGCGTCAAAACAGCCACCCTGCTATCCGCACCCGTTCGGACTAGCCTAGATTTCTCTCAATCTGTATTCCCCCAGTCAACGTCTGTCAACAATTTCACTTTGCGTTTCTGTTCAAACCAAAATGTTATTTTTCTTTCGATAAATAATCGTTTTCTCTATTTATGTGAAACGCTCGATTGGATGGTTGTAATACATCGTGGTTCTACAAAAAAAAAAAAAAAAAAAAAAGCATATTTAGCTGGCGTAGTACTCTCCTCCCTCCCTCTTTCTTTCCCGTGCACTCTCCCCTCCCTCCCTCGCCGTCTATGGACATATCACACCATCCCCGCTCGCGCTCCTGTCGCCGCTGGTTCCAAGAATCATCCTTCACCGGCGTCCTTGTGCAGAAAGATGCAGCTTCAGAAGCGATTCGAAAAATATATGCTTGTCTGTCGAAGTTCTTTGCATCCACAATCCATCACGGGATAGCCTCACTTCTGGCCGCAAAAAAAAAACACGTTATTTTTTTCTCTCTCCCCTCTTCTTCTCCTCCTCATACGATACAGCAGCATCAGCATCCGGGTTCCGTCCCCCCCCCCCCCTTTTTTTCTCTCTTCCACCCCATCCTTTTTCCCGGTCTGCCTGTCCTTAAAATATGCTTTCCGTCGCCTCCTGTTCGCTCACCTACTTCTGTATTCAAACACACCGACTTTTAAAGGGCTGAGGGGGAAACACATGAAAATACCATTTCCGACATCTAATAGTGTAAAGAAAAGAAGATACACTTGTTGTCGAATGTTCTTGTAGAATAGAATAGTATAGAATAACAAACCGATTAATTTACTTCCTTTTAATAGTTTTTGTACGTCCCTCTTTGGTCCATTTCCACGGCTTTCTTATATCATCCCAGGCAACACAAAATGTAATACGGTCATTTACAAGTGTTTAACTAAAAGTATGTTTCTCTTGATCTAGCCTATTGATTGGTCAAATCAGACAGATATTATTCATCTCACGTCATTTCTATGACGTGTCTAGTTTCTCTCATTAGATGCATCAACAGTCTTAGCGAATGGATACCAATAGCCATTAATAATAGGCTAATAGGCATAGTATGTTGCCACACCGTCATGCAGTTCCGCGGTTGTACAAAGGGTATAGTACTTGCTCATAGCGCTGACTTTGCAGAAAGTAATTTACAATATAAGTTTCATTGCATGACTTAATGAGATTATTTTTGATTGATTTAATGGCCCAATTATTATTATTTGAGATGATGGACTTATTATTAGTGTATGGTGTCGTATAATAAGCCCATATATTAGCCTATTATTAATGGCTATTGGTATATATATATATATATATATATATATATATATGGGCTTATTATACGACACAGCTTATTCATTGGATCGTTTACAGTGTGTGAATATAATGATACTTTGTGTGAAATACATGGGCTGACAACATCAAATTCCTTCCTATACCATATGGTCTGTACACATTTGAGTGGGCAGAAGGTGCACATTTATTTTACTGCAGTTCTCTTTATAACCACCAGGGGTCAGACAATATGAACAGGCAGATAACATGAAGGTGTAATTCAGTGGTCACCAAATGGTCGATCGGCAGTTGATTCAGAAGCCCTGCGCACCAGGGCTGCATTCCCAACATGAATTCAATTATGGGGCGTTTCAGGTCCGAAGAGAAAATAATTGTACACTCGCAGACCCCGTTAAAAACGAGGGCTGAGGGGCTTACATTGCAAACTTCCCTTGCTTGGCTAATCATTTGGACCCACGACAAATATGGCCGCGGGGATTCCCCCAAGGGCTTGAGGGTTTAGGCCCGAGGGCTGTCTACTTTGAGTTTGAAACGCAGCCCAGGTAGGTAAAGTGTATCCATTTGGAACCATTCAATTTGTGTGAAAACACAAACTCGCCCTATCAGGCGAACCGGCAGATCTGTGGCTAAATCGAGTGCGCCTACTGTGCTGGCCAATTGGATTGCTCAAATCACCGTGCCAACAGCTTCGAAGACCCGGCAACAGCGAAGTTTGATTTCATGACTTTTAAAAACATGACCAGAGAGACTGTCAAATAATACAGCAAATAGCTGCTGTTTTTATGAGTAAGTTTTGATTCGGCACACAGTTTTTATTAATCACTATTACAAAATATAAAACGGCAGCTGCAATGGATGAGTAGCCAAGTGTATAGATAGCCCAGCGTTTGTATTATTATTAGCAGCTTATGTCTATTTTAATATCAAGGAATATTTCACTTTCTCTGGTCATAGATGCGGCTCGAGTTTCGCCATCAGGTGGAAGACGGTGTCCGCTCTTTGCTCAGTCTAACGGGAGGAGAGGAACCGAAGGAGAGAGCAGTGACCTTCAGAGGTGGACCCTCTGCTGCTATCTCCCTACCTCCGCTGAGACTAATGCCGTGTTCAAAACTGGGCATTTTTACATCTCCTACTTCAGTGCGTTCAATACAACTGGGTTCTCGGGAGAGAAAAAACACTAGATCAGACTAGGAATAAATAGTTTTGAACGGTCATCCAACTCGGAATTTCAAGACGGAAACTCAGGCATCTTTTCTAGAGCTCCGACTTTCCGACCTGAATATCCCTGTTGTCATGATTTGAACTCGTTTTTCTCCCCAGTTCTCAGTTGTCTGATCATGGCGCAAGGCACATCAGTCCGGTCAAATAAAACATGGTCTGAGAAGAGAGAACATCGCTGGCATATATAGCCAATATGCTGTGTTAATCTGTTAGGCCTACTGCACAAACCTAATTCCTACAGAACTGATTGAGTTTGATTGTATTTTTACAGGGACAGTGCACATTAATCAACGTTTCAGTAAAAGTGCCGGTTTTAGCCAGCCGGCTAATTTCAACCGCAGTCCCTGGGCAGGTAAAAACAATTACAATATAGACAATCATTGAGCAGTGAGCACACGCAGAGCAACATAGGACAAGCAAGACAAAATTCATAAAAGCAACAAAGTGTTTCCACACCTCACAGACAACGTGGAAAGTGGCAATACACAGCTAGGGTTAATGATCACAAATCTGATTGACCTTTAGCAATGTCTTCGTGCATTTTGTGAAAGTGTGATAGGTGTTGCAGTTATGTGTGTCTGGTAGCATAACTGTTTTTATTAGGTTAATATAAATAAAATGCAAGACATGTTTAAAGGTTGGTGACCACTGATGTAATTGATTGAAGTCTTCTTATCCCCTGTGTATCCACAGACAGTAATAAATTAATCCTGTTAGTGTCTTTACAACGAATCATTCTCAATAACCGATAGAGTTCAGACTGTTGACCAGTCAGGTCAAGCAGCAGGTAACCTAGTGGTTTGAGCATTGGGCCAGTAACCAAAAGGTTGCTGGATTGAATCCTTGAGCGGACAAGGTAAAGAACTGTTGTTCTGGCTCTGAACAAGGCAGTTAACCCATTGTTCCCCGGTACGCCGTCATTGTAAATAAGAATGTGTTCTTAACTGATTTGCCTAGTTAAATACAGTTTTTTTAAAGCTTGGTGTAGGCTACTACTATGTGCACTACTATGTGCCCTAATAGACCAGCGTGGAGCTTAAAATGTTACCTACCATACACTACCACCTCCCAGTAGGGCTGAGCAGTATACTGTATTTTACGATATACCAGTATTGACGCATGGACCGGTTTTAGTTTTTACTTTACCTTCTATAACGGTATTTTAATGTTTGGTTTGTTATATGTGATAAGCCGTGTTTAACGTCCATTTTTATAATTTACTTCGCTACTTGAGTCATCCCTCTCCGCTCTCCCCATACGCCGCTTTCCACACAGGCCTAGCCCCGCCCCCTGTCACTCAACGAGCGCATGTGTTGCGCTCAATCTGCACGGTCAATGCAGCGCATTGCAACAATGTTGTTTTCGCTTTTCCCTCTTCATATAAATCCAGTAGTATTCTATAATTACACTATTAGTTTATGTTGCTTACATCTGCAAACAGCTAGTTTGTCTGTTCTTAGCAAGTTGGGCCTACATCTTGTTAGCCGATAATGCTAATCGCTAGGTAGCTAGCTAATACATGTACTGAGTCGGAGCTAACATAATTACTTATACAGCCTGATAATAGCAGTGATGGTGTAGACCTAAATCAGCATGTTGTTTGTGCAGCAGTACCTTCTAAATCAAAGAGGAATACAAGAAGCGTTAATGTGTTAGCGACATGAACTAGCCAAGAGAAAACACAATGTAGCCAAAGATTATAGGGTTCCCTAAGGAAGCAATTATCAACCATTTGGTTCCTAAAAAAACATTTTGGTTCCTACCCTATCACAATAACTCCTCCCTGGCATTTTCATTCGTTTTCATGTCAAACAACACTATTCAAACTGCCCACTATCATATTCCAACTATAGAATTAGAATAGTAATTCTATGTCCGTGATTCCAACATTTCACCGAAGTGTTTTGCTCCAAATCACAAGTCAAATCGCTATTACAACATTAGGTACAAAATAAGTTTGATATTGTTTGCCCATATCTTGCAGCCCTACATGGCAGTGTGGAAATGATCTCAAATGAGTGCAGGAAATGCAGAATTGTACTAACATGCAAAAAAATATATATTTTGGGTTGAAGTTAAATTGAACAGTATAAAACAATCAGAATGGAGAAGGACCCATTGAAATAATGTAGAATGTATGTGTTGCCACCCCGAGGTCATGCACTACCTATAAAGACATTTTAGAAATGTTATAGTTTAAAAACAAAATATCGTCAACGTTTTTTAAAAATAGCGTGATATATTTTGGCCATATCGCCCAGCACTCCCCGCGTCTTTATCCCCAGTCAAGTCAAGCAAGTGTACTATTGTTTACCCCTATCCCTTTTAAAGCCCCGGGGGAAAGTTGACCAGCGGGCGGTTTAAATGGTATTGTCATGAAACAGCAGGGAGCATGTCTCGAACCCTCGACCATCTAATCAAGCCCGAGGTCCGGCGCGCCATCGACTGTGCCGCAAAAGCATGCTCGTGCGGCAGAGTCGATTTCCGCGCTTATAAACCGAGGGTCGTTAAGGTATGTACCCCCGTCCACATAGACTACCCCACCCCTTCTCAACGCCCCCTTCCCATATGCCTCCCTGACACATAACTCTGGGATGAACCGAAATATCTCCTCCCTCAGTAAAATTCCACTCAGGCATAGGAGTCCCACTGAAGATCCAGGGGTCCAGTGAGGTTAGAGTAAATATGTCTGGATTGAGCGCTGTCCTGCGGGGTATACGAAGCAAGCTAGATCTACTCAGGGTTCTCTAAAACTAACCAGCTTCAGTTAGCTTCACCTTCCAATTCAGGCTTCATCCTTACGGTGGATATTGCGTGGCCACCTGCCGCTAACCCTAGCATGTTGCACATGGCTAATCAAACGCCGAACTGTTCGTTGAGACAATGCTGAAACTGATACAATACTTTATTTTATTTCTTATCCTTAATGCCGTCTTTGGTGTGCTTATCAATGCACTCACCTTTTTTCCCCCATTCCTTAAGTCATACTGTGCGTGGTTTAAAATGTATTCCGTCATTACTACATTTGCAAAGTGATATGTAACATTTTTTTTAACACACAAAACATTTGATTAATACAATATTGAATCAAGTCTTCCTCAAATCAAGGGTAGATGATGCAATCTTTGCAAGAGGGAGGCAATCTGATTTCAATGGTTCTCAACTCATGGTTCAGACATTTCATTCAGGGTAAGTGGAGTTAGCCTGCCCTGCCCCGGAGCTGGTTAGTTCTGAAGGATATGTTGCCATAGAAATTTACCTGGCTAAAAGGTGAGCCACTTTCGTATGACCGGTTATCCCATGTTGACCAAAGTTGCCTTGTTAACTCCTCAAACCTGTTTCGTAGGATACCCCTCCGGTGAGTGTTTTGTGTGTGTGTGTGTGGGGGGGGGGGTTAGTAAAGGTATGTTCTTTCACATGGAACTTTCCTGGGAAAGAAGTTGTTACGCACACACCCTCTATCCCTCACATGCAAGTACAGTCCCACCACCTACATGGCAATATCTCCTCTCCCATACACAGTCCACACATGCATACTAACCCTAATCCATAGCATGTGTTTCTCCTTTCTCACACACTCAGTTCACAGAGCATTTAACTCACATTTAAAGATATCAACTACAAGAGAGTAAGACTTCACGGTCTGGCGTCCACTTATGTGGCGCTCCTAGTTGTGTTGTGCCATGTCCCACTGCCCAGCCCCCTTCACACTCATACCCTCCTTACATGCACACATATTCCTTGCGTGCGGTCCCAGCTCTCTCTCTCTCGCTCTCTCTCCCCCATCAGCAGTCTGATTCTGGAGCACAGTGGGTTAGATTGACACTTTCATGTACTCACACCCCGAGTATCCTTTGAGTCTACTCACACACACACACACCATAGAAAGTGTGTGTGTCATACCTCCCTGAACCCAACCTCACCCACCTCTGGGCCTTCAGCCAATCTGCAGGACAAACACATATGCACTTAACCCTCAATGTCAGGACCCACTGATCCTGTGCAGTGTGGCCGAGTCGCAGTCGCAGTTCTACACCCTTTTCCAGAAGTGTACTTGCACTTTCCCTCCCCATCATGTTTTTAAAAGCATATGATTGGTGCAAGCATTAGCTGGAGTCAGTTTACACCATTCTGATGACCAGGTGGCGAATCGCATCTCTGCATGTCTGGCAGACATATCAGTGTGGATGACGGATCACCACCTCAAGCTGAACCTCGGCAAGACGGAGCTGCTCTTCCTCCCGGGGAAGGACTGCCCGTTCCATGATCTCGCCATCACGGTTGACAACTCCATTGTGTCCTCCTCCCAGAGCGCTAAGAACCTTGGCGTGATCCTGGACAACACCCTGTCGTTCTCAACCAACATCATGGCGGTGGCCCGTTCCTGTAGGTTCATGCTCTACAACATCCGCAGAGTACGACCCTGCCTCACACAGGAAGCGGCGCAGGTCCTAATCCAGGCACTTGTCATCTCCCGTCTGGATTACTGCAACTCGCTGTTGGCTGGGCTCCCTGCCTGTGCCATTAAACCCCTACAACTCATCCAGAACGCCGCAGCCCGTCTGGTGTTCAACCTTCCCAAGTTCTCTCACGTCACCCCGCTCCTCCGCTCTCTCCACTGGCTTCCAGTTGAAGCTCGCATCCGCTACAAGACCATGGTGCTTGCCTACGGAGCTGTGAGGGGAACGGCACCGCAGTACCTCCAGGCTCTGATCAGGCCCTACACCCAAACAAGGACACTGCGTTCATCCACCTCTGGCCTGCTCGCCTCCCTACCATTGAGGAAGTACAGTTCCCGCTCAGCCCAGTCAAAACTGTTCGCTGCTCTGGCCCCCCAATGGTGGAACAAACTCCCTCACGACGCCTGGACAGCGGAGTCAATCACCACCTTCCGGAGACACCTGAAACCCCACCTCTTCAAGGAATACCTAGGATAGGATAAGTAATCCTTCTCACCACCCCCCCCCTTAATGATTTAGATGCACTATTGTAAAGTGGCTGTTCCACTGGATGTCAGAAGGTGAATTCACCAATTTGTAAGTCGCTCTGGATAAGAGCGTCTGCTAAATTACTTAAATGTAAATGTTCAATCCATACGAGAAAGAGCAAGTGTACAGTTTGGTGGAAAATGGGGATGCAGGCGCTGTGTGCCTAGTTCAGAGTGCGTTCATGTAATCCGTGAGAATTAAGAGTGCATGAGTCGCATTTGACAGATTAAGGCTTAACTGCAGTAGTCAAATTAAGGGTTTATATCTCCTGGTCCTTTAAACCCATTACAAAGAGACAGAATAGTCCCAGGTTCAAACGCTTTCGGATTAAAGAGTTGAATCTTGAAGTAAGAAGTGCAAAGAGCGACGACGTCTTCAAATTAGACACATTCACCAGCTTTTGATGGTCTGAGCCCGTAATTCATGAAGCACCTCAGAGTAGGAGTTGTGATGTAGGATCATGTCCCCCTCTAATCTTGTTCATTAGGCGCTAAAAAGGCTAAACTGATCCTAGATCAGCACTCCTGAGAAGCTTTATAAATAAGGGCCCTGGTCTGCAACAGGTCTAAAAACCCAAAGCCATAGCCCAATTCAGAACATGAAACTGTAGAGACGGGCTAGCCGACAACGTCAGGATAACGACGAGCACGCTTCAATGGGGAAGAAGTCTGTGTGTCGTGACTATGACAAGAAGCTGCCATGGGGAGGGAATCGTCAGTGGCTCGTTTCACCTAGTTCTGGATTACCGTGGTCTTGTTTTGACTGATATCACGTCTATGCTAATGTGGCTCAAATTCGCTAGCTAGCTAACCAGCAACTGTAACGATGTATTTAAGAGACATTGTGCACATTAGGTTTTCAATAAACATTGGCGGCGAAACAGTTTCCATGCCAACAATCTAAGCCAACAAAGTCTGTTTCGCCCCATAGTTTCGCAAGCGTCGCTTTTGTTGCGCAACAACCAACCTGTCTGTTGAGGTTACAAAACTGTTCAAAGAAACCAGAATGACATTTCACATCATTTAAAAAGGAGAAAGCAAGACGCAAAATGTTATACCAATTTCATTTAGACTTTATTATTCCATTTAAAATGTATGCATCTCATGTGGACAACTTACATAAAACCCATGGGCTATCTGGGAATTGTCTACCAATGGATTTACTCAGCCACGGGTGGGAGCAGAGGATACAAATCGGAAGACACCATTTAAGCTGGGGGGGGGGGGGGGGGGGGGATGTAGGTAAGAGGTGGAGGGTTTCTGCCAGGCGCCGAGCACCGCCAGTATCATTCAGCCCAGTGCTCGTTGTGCAGAAGGGAATACTGGTAAACATGGAGGACTCAATGCAGTGGACCTGGAGAGAAAGTGTGCAGGAACAGAAAAGAGAGGGAGAGAAATTAGTTTCAGTCATACTGGCTTGACATCTGCCTTCCTGGCTAGAGTGGATAGACTGGCTGGCACACCATAAGCCAGGTCCTGCAGGCTATTCAAATCAAATTTTATTGGTCACATACACATGGTTAGCAGATGTTATTGCGAGTGTAGCGAAATGCTTGTGCTTCTAGTTCCGACAACAACTACCTAATACACACAAATCTAAGTAAAGGAATGGAATAAGAATATATATATATAAATATATGGACGAGCAATGACAGAGCGGCAAAGGCAAGATGCAGTAGATGGTATAAAATACAGTATATACATATGAGATGAGTAATGCAAGATATATAAACATTGTTAAAGTGATTAGTGATCCATTTATTAAAGTGGCCAATGATTTCAAATCTGTATGTAGGCAACAGCCTCTCTGTGATATTCAATTCACATTCCATGAGTGTGCCCCAATATTCAGCGAAGCATTTCCTGTGGCATGACAGAAAGTCCATTACTGGACAAAGGTTGGCTTTTGTTTTAGGAGTCTTATCAGGACATAGCGACCCTGCATGTGAACTTACATTTCCTGTGAGCCTAGCTCCTCCTCTCCTCACGACGCCTCCGCCGCACTCTTCAGACAGGCTGCAAACGCCTCCATCAGATCCTTACAGTCACCGCCCTCCTTCACACTGCAGAGAGAACACAAACACATGGTTAGGACCTCTGAGGTGGGGGACCTTGGATCCTCTCCTCCAATGCTAGTAACAGTTTGACAGAGATCTTTGAAGCACTTAGATAGGTTGGCATCGAGCTCAGCACCAAATGATCCCTGTCAATTCAACTAAAAATGTTTTGGCGTCAAGCAGTCAGCCCTGAAGTGTCCTGGTCCTACCCTGTCCCAGTATGACCTTTTCTAAACAATGTTGGCATTCCTCAGATTGAACCAAGTCAGACTGGTCATACAGACAAACACCCTCACTGAAAGGAGGAGTGAACTGGTTACATAGGTAGAGACTGTTGGCAGACTGGTTGAGGGAGATTATTTCAGGAACTCAGCACCAAACTGCAGGCAGACACTGACACAACGCATTAGGGTGATGGGGCGAAAGGGAGCGAGGGAAGAGAGAAGGGCGGCAGTAGCAAGAGAGAGAGAAACCAATCTGTGAGGGAGGGCGGACATCAGACGAAAAGTACGGGTAGGAGGGCAATGGTCAGAGACGGCAGGAGGGGATGGATTGACATGGCTTTCTGCAACCCCACACTACCTCACCATTCACCAGGGTGCATTTCAGGGTGCCCCCCCCTCCCCCGGTTCCATGCCCCCTCCCACCCCATCCCCTTGTCACTGGGCTGATCTCTATGATGTAACTCACAGCTGGTTTCTGCAGATTAAAAAGGTTTATGCAGCCGGTTGCTAGAGGGGGGTAGTGTAGTGTGTCTGTCAAGTCACTGAATGCATAAGAGTACATGTGTGCGTTTGGCAGAGGCATGGGGGGAGGGTGGGAAGTGATGCAGAGGCAGCAGAGATGACCCAACAGCAGCAGCAGAGGACCTGGCCCTGAGGCTGTGTGGCCAGATAATCCATCCACCATAGACACCCCCTGCTTTTACCACAGAGGAAGTGCAAAAACAGATATGGCTGGACCAAACCTACTATGAGAAGCAGGGGGGGGATAAACCCAAAACAGGCAGCCATTTTAATAATGAAATTACATTGAACTGTAATGAGGGAGGGAAGGGAAAGCGGGATGGATAGAAACACATTCCTTCTGCCATTTGTGGGTGCCCCACAAGTATAGCCCGGGGCCTCGTCAACCAACCAAACCAATTAAGATTCGTTATGTAATGCTGCCTGAACAGAACAGAATTCTCCTCTCTGTCCGGCTTCAGCTCCACACAAATGATTGGGGGAATCCTTTGTGAATGAACCAAGGGGATAACTTTTGGGGTTTGAATATACTGTACATAAAAAAAAGTATTAGTTTCAAGTTAAAATCTTGGGATTGAGTGGACAACATGCAAGAGTCATCTGCCGCAGAGTGTTATCTCTGGGCATCATAGAGGTTGCAAAGGCAGCGAATGGTGACATCACCGTGATAGCGATCACACAACGTGAGGGGGATGGGGGGCATCAGTCACGTTAGGGCATCGCCCCCATGTTGGCATGGCAATGGGCACCGACCACGTTAGGGCGCATCACAGAGCAAGTTAAAGAGGGTAGGATAGGGTGGCAAGGGCTGGGTTTGTATGGAAGGAAGATGACCGATCAGGTGGTTGGACTGGTGGAAACACTGCCTTTACAATCATGAAATTAAGATGTGAATTATTTAGGTCTGTCAGCCGGCCACTAGTTATGCATGGTTGAGCGGTTTGTTTATTAGCCATTGCTAATAACCCGTTCGATTTAGATATGTTTCTGCTTATAATTTCCAACATTTTGGTAGACTATTTATTAATCAACTTGTCTGTAATTAGATACATGCAGCTTCTCTTCTGTCATTAAACAGTTGAAGACGGAAGTCATTAAAACTTATTCTTCAGCCACTCCACAAATTTCTTGTTAACAAACTGTAGTTTTGGCAAGTCGATTAGGAGAGTAGTTTTTCCAACAATTGTTTAGACAGATTATTTCACTGTATCACAATTCCAGTGGGTCAGAAGTTTACATACACTAAGTTGACTGCCTTTAAACAGCTTGGAAAATTCCAGAAAAAGATGTCATGGCTTTAGAAGCTTCTGATAGGCTAATTGACATCATTTGAGTCAATTGGAGGTGTACCTGTGGATGCATTTCAAGGCCTACCTTCAAACTCAGTGCTTTTTTGCTTGACATCATGGGAAAATCAAAAGAAATCAGCCAAAACCTCAGAAAACAAATTGTACATCTTCACAAGTCTGGTTAATCCTTGGGACCAATTTCCAAACACCTGAAGGTACCACGTTCATCTGTACAAACAATAGTACGCAAGTATAAACACCATGGGGCCACGCAGTTGTCATACCGCTCAGGTAGGTGATGCGTCTGTCTCCTAGAGATTAATGTAATTTGGTCTGAAAAGTGCAAATCAATCCCAGAACAACAGCAAAGGACCTTGTGAAGATGCTGGAGGAAACATGTACAAAAGTATCTATATCCACAGTAAAAATTTGTCCTATATCAACGTAACCTGAAAGGCAGCTAAGCAAGGAAGAAACCACTACACCAAAACCGCCATAAAAAAGCCAGACTACGGTTTGCAACTGCACATGGGGACAAAGATCGTACTTTTTGGAGAAAGGTCCTGTGGTCTGATGAAACAAAAATAGAACTGTTTGGCCATAATGACCATCGTTGTGTTTGGAGGAAAAAGGGGGAGGCTTGCAACCCGAAGAACACCATCCCAACCGTGAAGCACGGGGGTGGCAGCATGTTGTTGTGGGGGTGCTTTGCTGCAGGAGAGATTGGTGCACTTCACAAAATAGATGGCTTCATGAGGGAGGAACATTATATGGATATATCGAAGCAACATCTCAAATCAGGAAGTTAAAGCTTGGTCGCAAATGGGTCTTCCAAATGGACAATGACCCCAAGCATACTTCCAAAATGGCTTAAGGATAACAAAGTCAAGGTATTGGAGTGGCCATCAAAGCCCTGACCTCAATTCCATAGAAATTTGTGGGCAGAACTGAAAAAGTGTGTGCCGAGCAAGGAGGCCTACAAACCTGACTCAGTTACACCAGCTGTCAGGAAGAATGGGACAAAAATCACCCAACTTATTGTGGGAAGCTCGTGGAAGGCTACCCGAAACATTTGACCCAAGTTAAACAATTTAAAGGCAATGCTACCAAATATTAATTGAGTGTATGTAAACTTCTGACTCATTTGGAATGTGATGAAAGAAATAAAAGCTGAAATAAGTAATTCTCTCTACTATTATTCTGACATCTCACATTCTTAAAATAAAGTGGTGATCCTAACTGACCTAAGACAGGGAATTTTTATTTGATTAAATGCCAGGAATTGTGAAAAACTGAGTTTAAATGTATTTGGCTAAGGTGTTTGGCTAAGGTATATGTAAACTTCCAACTTCAGCTGTATGTTACCCTAAAAGACTAAATAAATCCTTGTCCACCAGAATGTCATAAATCAATGCTTTAATCTGGTTGTCATTGGTAAAGTTCTGTAATCTCTGCATCTTTTGCAGAGCAAAGATGTTTAGGGACCGGGGAGAAAATACAATAAAAAATAAGTGAAAGATTGATCGGTTTCAAGAGAAAATACTGAACCAAAATATAAATGAAACATGTAACAATTTCAAAGATTCTACTGAGTTTCAGTTCATGAGGAAAATCAGTCAATTGAAATAAATTCATTAGGCCCCAATCTACGGCTTTCACATGACTGGGAATACAGATATGCATCTGTTAGTTACAGATAACTTCTTTTAAAAATGGGCCTCAGTATCTCATCGCGGTATTTTTGTGCATTCATATTACCAATCTAGAAAATGCAAATTGTGTTAGTTTTCCGCAGCTTATGCCTGCCCAATACCATGACCCCACCACCACAGGGCACTCTATTCACAATGTTGACATCAGCAAACCTCTCGCCCACACGACACCATACACATGATCTGCGGATGTGGGGCCGGTTGTACGTACTAACAAATTCCCTAAAACGTAGTTGAATAGGCAGCTTATGGTAGAGAAATTAACAATCAACTCTCTGCCAACAGCTCTGGTGGACATTTCTGCAGCCAGAAAGCCAATTGTTCACTCCCTCAAAACATCTATGGCATTGTGTTGTGACAAAACTGCACATTGTAGAGTGGCCTTTTATTGTCCCCAGCACAAGGTGCACCTGTGTAATGACCATGCTGTTTAAAATCAGCTTTTGGGGAACAAAACCAGCAATTGACATGTTCTGATAATATTTTTGTTTAGTGTAGAAAGCGGTGAAAACAACCCAACATGTTTCTGATAAGATTTCAGTTCAGGCTTGGATGCATATTTTATGTGATTAGTATTTCAATCAGCTTTTATGATGCTGATAAAAACCGTATCTCTACAGACTGTATCTAACACATTCTCTCAAGAAGCTAAAATAAAAAAATCATATTTCTCCACTTCTGTTAACTAGTATATATTTTTCCTACATTTGGTGTATCATTTAACTGCAGAAAATGCTTAATTCTGCCAGAGTTAATAATATTAAGGCTATGTAAGAGGTTATATACCTAGTCAGTATCCAGATTTCAATTTCCATTTAACCCATCTGAACAGTAGGCTTCAGTTCCCTTGACGTACCATAGGCCTATTTAAAGTCCCCATCTTTTGACTGTCAAATTTGTATAGAGCCTCAACCACTTCACTACATCTTTCCCTTGTTAGTATCCCAAAGGAACTCCTGCTCAATTCTGAGTATCAATCAAGTTTGCAGAACTCAGACTAAAAAAAGCATTGGTTTGGACTAGAACTCAACTAATTAGGGCCGATTTCAAGTTTTCATAAAAATCAGTCATCTGTGTTTTTGGACGCCGATTATGGCCGATTACATTGCAATCAATGAGGAAACTGAGTGGTAGGCTGACCACCTGTTACACGAGTGCAGCATCAGAAGGACCTTGTGGCTGCAATGAGCCAAGGTAAGTTGCTAGCTAGCGTTAAACTTATCTTTATAAAAAATAAATCAATCTTAACATAATCACTAGTTAAACTAGTAATATCAACCATGTGTAGTTAACTACCTTGTCCTGTGTTGCATATAATAAATGAGGTGCCTGTTAATTTATCAAATCACAGCCTACTTATCCAAATGGGTGATGATTTAACAAAAGTGCATTTGCGAAAAAAGCACATTCGTTGCACAAATGTACCGAACCATAAACATCAATGCCTTTCTTAAAATCAATACACAGAAGTATATATTTTTAAACCTATAAACCATATTTAGTTAAAATAAATGCATGTCAGCAGGCAATATTAAACTAGGGAAATTGTGTCACTTCTCTTGCATTAAGTGCAAGCAGAGTCAGGGTATTTGCAACAGTTTGGGTTGCGAAAGTCACTACACGGTGAAGAGTTCAATGGCATTGGGACGCCTGCGAGTGAACAACTATGGAGGGAACTAAGGGAATGCCCACAATGACAGGGATATCATTCTAGTACCAACACAAAACATTGTCTCAAATGGTTCACTGGGCTCTGGTCAAAAGTAATGCACTATGTAGGGAATAGGGTGTAATCTGGGACAGAATAATTATCGACGGAGCAGGAGGAGAAGAAAGATCAAAGCTGTGATAAAACTAAAGAAAACTAACTGCGAATGACTTGGTCGGTTTCCAGCTGGAACCCTGTTGAAGCGACGGGGTCTCGAATTGCATACCATCCACGTAAACCATACTTTCTGTCAAGCAGAGCAAGCACACACGTCTACATACAAGCCATCGGCCAGGGTCTGTGTGGAAGGCTAGAGTGTTGGCTTACAGGTTACACACAGTTAAGGAAGACTACCGAAGTTACCACAGAACCACATTTCAAAGTACACAGCAGGACCCATACAGGTAGCAGACATCCTGCAACATTTTAATGTACAGCACTTTGAGATATCAGCTGATGTACGAAGGGCTATATAAATACATTTGATTTGATTTAATGTTTAAAGGGGGCCGTTAGTTATCCGAGTCACACATTTACACGGCTAACTTCTAGGTCTCCATGTCCTGACTATGAGATGCACTACATACCGCGGGTAACAGGGAGGTCAGTAAAGGCCCTACAAAACACACACAAATACCAGGTTCAAAGGTCAGCCAATACAGGTTCTAGAATGTTAAGGCCGGGGGAAGCAAACTGAGCTCAAAGTACTTTCCAGGGAACTTGTTTGGCCCAGTGCCAAACTGACCCCTAGACCCTAAGGCATGTTTACTTCTGGATAACCGAGGATTATGCAGGTGTACCCAACAACATGATTTTTTTTTAGTTTGAAGCTGTCAAGGTGACCCCTCCAACTAATCCATGTCTTTCTAGGTGACATGTCTTGGGCACGTCAAGCCAGCCAAGATGGCCGCAGTTAGCTGTGCATATAAGTTTATACAGTACGTTTGCAAGTTCCAAGGGAAGTCGGCAACATGATTATGATCTATGGTCATAGGACCGGGGACAAGGTATCCTGGACGTTTACACACCAATCCATGCGTGACTATTTAGGATTCACGAGTGGAAGCTCGAAATACATCGTCCTGGTATACATTACTCAGTCAGCCCTCTGGTACAGCTAGCTACGCTGCCTTCAGCAGGTCCACTGCCGTCACGTGGGCCAGGTTACAGGATACAGTACCGTTTTGGCTCGTCGATGACAAAAAGCCCCAAGGACCGTGAGGTAAACAGTAGAACCCCCGGCCTGTAGGTTAGCAGTACAACCGTTGCCTGTAGGATTAACAAAGTGCCCTGAAAATTGCGCCAACACAGCACAGGGCCCTTGACTCATTTTCAAAGTAGATGTGATTTATTGTGACATAGACCAAAGTGCTGTACACTACAAAAAAAGTATAATAATTATAAAAAGAAATTGCAATATATGCCCTTGACCCAAGTGTTGAGAAATCCTTAATCTATTATCTAATGCAAAATGTACAAATTAAAAAAGTATAAATGCTGAGTTAAAAGGGCACTTGAAGCAAAGTGAACTATAGTAAAGGCCTACAACGTGCATCAACACTACCCTCCATTCATAAAAGGTGCCATACCATAAACACAGGGAACTTAATGCAAGGACATTCAATTCACCATGACTCAAGACCGCTTAGGCCCACTGAAAATGTTACTAAAACAAAACGTTACATCCAGCAGCCAACCTAGCCCATCCCGAGCATGCCCTGCAACCTACCACCCCCTAAACCCTTATCTCATCCCTCACACCCATCGGGCAGGACTTATCTGGCCTATATAGCCTGAGACACTCCAGGCCCTAGCCTATCCTAGCCTAGCCTATCCTAGCTCCAAACCCTGCAACAACACATCAAAATACAACACCAAGGGTCAAGATGCATTTTGGTTTTGGTGCAATGTCAATGTGAAGATTGACAGAGTTGAAAACAGCTGAAGGCTAGAGTAGACACGTTACATCAGCCATCGAACCGGGCTTTGACATTGCACTGTCATTGAGCCCTCACACAAACACCCGGGTTTCCTGTGTCTACACATTTCTAGAGATAAAACCAGCAATAATCTCACTCTGCACTAATCTTGCAGAGGGAGGACGGGGGGGGGACGGGTGTGCGCACACCTGTCGGGACAATGAAGCAGTGAGTTAGCGACGGCTAACGCTCACTCAGCGCACTGTTGACACAGCAAGGCCAGGGAAGCTGAGCGGGGACAGACATGGCAACATAACGAGGGGGGTGGAGTGGGGCAGCGAGCGGGAGAGAACATGACGTAGGCAAATTCCCTGCCTTCGATCAGGCGTGTGCGAGAGAGACTGCCGTGCTTTGACCCCCAAGACCCCTACGTGCGGACCCCCCATTACACTACAATAGGACCCCCCCCTCCTAACCACAATTTAAATTCAGTTACATTTAGAACATTAGAATTCTTCCATCACCATGCATTGAATTACTCAACTGTTCCACCATTTTATCATGGCGCAACACAAGGACGCCACACGACATCTGCTCATCATGCACCACTTTAGCCTATCTCTAAACCTGCAAGGGGGGGGGGGGATTCCACTAGCCGCTTCAAATAAACACAATTCGACACTGAAATCCACTTGGATACATTGGGAACCTCCAAGTGAAATGCACTTGAAGCACTGCGGCATTGCCATGTCCATCCATGGCTTCCAACTCATTGGATGGACATCCCGGAGACGTTGGTCCCGGTGGCAATAGAGGACACGAACAGAGAAAACCACATCTGTCCGTACGGACACTCACCATTTGTCCAGGTCTGCCTTGATGCTTGCACATGCGGCAGGGACGGGGGCCTCAGCGGGAGCGGCGGTCTCGGAGTCTGACATGTCTGTAGAGTTGCTGTGTGTGGGAGTGTCTCCTCTGTACGCCTGTGGGTTGAGTGTTCCAGAGAGAGAGGAAGAGAGTGAGAGGAGAGAAGAGAGCAGAGGAGCGTGTTAGTGGGAGGGGCAAGTGAACACATGAGGGGAGGGGAGAAAAAGTAACGGGCAGGACACATGTGAAAATAAGGGGCAGCTCAGTGACCCAGACAAAGTTCATCGGGAAAATAAATCAAGTGGAAAGATGGAGTAGAGAATAGTTCAATAGACTAAAAACGACTCTTCAAATATCATGAAATGCCAGATGGATACCCTTAATGTTCATGTAGGCCTAAAATTCATTCACCAACGATGTGGCAGTTGGCAACCCATACCGACAACCGTCTATTAAAGCAGCGGACAAAGCAAAAGTGATATTTTGCGCGCACTTCGCCACAGATACGCACGTTTTGGGGCCCGTGCGCGCACACGAATATGGAGCGCTGAGCGCAGCAGAAGGAAACATTTTTAAATCCATCAAAACGAAAGGATCCCTGCACGACCCATGGACGAGTGCCACCTACTGGCCTGTTTAAGAAATGACGCGCCCACTGTAGTAAATGCCCGAAAATGTCACCCCAAATAATGATGGATAACGTATACCTCAGTTGGTAAGCAAAACACGACTCCTACAATTAACCTATAGCTAAACTTAAAAAAAAAAAATCAAAACATGAATATTATAACTACTAGTCAGTAGTCCATACAGGAGTTTTTTTTTTAAATCAAGCATGTTTCGGCTATGGAACATAATGGGCGTGTTTGAGTGGTAAAGCGAAAGCAACCGACTGCAGAGAAAAGAGGAGTGAAGTCAGGGAGGTGCATGTGAGAAATACGACAGTCAGACACTAATGTGGTTTTCAACCAGCAAGGCTCAGATCATTGTTCTCTATAATGTCGAAATAAACATGGCTCCAACCGCCACATCACACACTCACAAACTGAACTGGTATGCGTGTGCATTGTACAATCAATGACAGAGAGAGACTGAGCTATCACATTGATTTGTATATATTATTCCACTGTATAGCCTACGTGAAGTTGGTTCCTGTTTCAGTCTTGTCTTTGGTCACGTTGGCTTAGGTCAAACAAACATCCTAATGATTGGTTGACAATAAAGCCTCCCACAATGCAGGTGACGGATGCAGGATGAAGTGCAGAAACTTGCAGTCACATCTTCATGACCTTTGATCATATGATTTCTGTAAAGCTCATGCAGTCCACTTGTCAACACACTTAAAAGCGGTGACCAACGACGGTCCCCGACCAGACAAAAGCGATCTCCTCGAACGCTCCCAATTTCCTCGGCAAAGGCGGCAGTGTCAGTCAGGCCCAATTCGTGCCCTTGCATGAACAGATCTATAGGGTTCTCAAGGGCACGGACATACAACCGTCATACAAGTTGTTATCTTCAAAGGCTACCGGCAGAAGTCAGTGCCATAGTTTGATAGCCAATGTTCAGTAACCATCCACGTGTTTATAGAACATTAAGTAACCAAAACATTTTCTCCCCAACCATGAACGGTTACGAACCCATTTAATATTAATCGAGCCTGGGCAAGGATGCGCAATAAATCCAGATGAGTAGCCTACATCAAAGTAGACTACACATGTACAGGGTTGGGGGAGACTACGGAAATTAATTTCAGTTCGTGTTCAAACTCCGTGGTAAACTTTCATAAAACTGTCATTATATTACTCTGTATTTGTCATGTCACTTTTCGTTGTTGTGAAACCCTTAATATTTTTTTAGTTGTTCATATTTTTTCAATAACTATCGTAATTAATTCAAACACACTACACTCCGAGGACATACAGCTAAAAATAATTTTTGCACGGGGTGTGCACATTCTGCTAAGCAAAAACCACAATCGTGTTAAGTATACAAAGGCTAATAGCATTGACTCTATGTAGGCTACTACACAATTCGAAACGCATATTTAATACATTTACTGTCAAGTATTTGCATTTTGGCAGCTGTCATTGCGACCAGTCACAAACCAAAAGCCTAAACACAGGAATGTGGCACATGGAGCACAGGTAACCCTTTTGCAAACAGTCCAGTTAACAGTTGTTTTTTACCGAAATATTCGCGACTCAAAAAAGAGGAATGGCGAATAAATCTCAAGTCTAGGGCGTACGTGTGTATATTTGTAAGTCGCTCTGGATAAGAGCGTCTGCTAAATGACTTAAATGTAAATGTTAAATGTATTTCAGTAAAACAGGTTAAACCGCAAACATTTCTCAACCAGGATGTCTTACCTGATCCCCCTGTTGTCTGTTTCAACAAACGCTATCGGCTTTGCTTTATAGGCTACCTCATCCCCTCAACACACTAGCAACCAATTAAAAGTAGTGATGGGTCGTTCGCGTACGAGTCAGCTCTAAGAGCCAGCTCTTGTACGTTGGGAGCCGGCTCGCATATCAGAAGAGCCGAAGAAGAGCCGAATCTATTTTTTAAAATATATATTTTTTTATGAATAATCAAAATATTTAAATGAATAGAATTAACGAATTCAAAGAACGAAAAAACAACAACAATTATATAGGCCTAAATGCTCAAGTGCACACACATTCTTTCTGACTGTCTGCTCAGAATAACAGCCTCACCTGTTGTTCCTGTCAATCAGACACACCGAGCCAACTCACTCACAGTCACACACTAAGCAGCCGAGGAGAGAGAGGAAGGACAGCTGTGAAAAACCAGCTGGAAAATGAGTCGGAAGCACAGTAGCATTTGGATGCATTCTAATAATGTAGACAATGTTAGAGCACAGTGTAGAATTTTCCAAAACATATTCTCATATAAAGCCGGTTCTATGTACAACCTACACCAGCATATGTGAACTGTGCACCCAACTGTGGAGCGAGCTGTAGTGGAGCTTCAAGAAACTAGCGGTCCTTCTAGTGATAGTGGTGGAGCCAGCACCTCCACACGTGGAGATGTATCCACTCAGTCAAGTCGACCTACTCCGCGACCCACAGCAACACAGTCTTCTATGGATCAGTTTATACCAAAGTCCATGTCTGTAGCAAAACAAAGCCAAATTGATATTGCATTGGCTAAAATGATTGCCACCGATTTCCAGCCATTTTCGATCGTGGAGAACAGAGGTTTTAGAAATTATAGCAATAGTCTAAATCCAATGTACACAGTTCCAAGCAGGAAACCCCTTTCAAAATCACTTATTGCACAACTGTACAAGAGCACACAGGTTTCAGTGCTGGAAAGAGTCCAAAAAGCTACTGCAGTTTGCCTTACCATTGACTGTTGGCCATCAAGGGTAACCACTTCTTACATGTCGGTTACATGTCACTTCATTGAAGATTTTTTTATGTCTGGTTGTCTTCTGGACTGCTTTGAGTTCAGCGACAGACACACCTCAGAGAACTTGGCAGAGGAACTGTTGAGAGTGGCAAGAGAATGGCAAGTAGATGGAAAAGTGTTCTGTTGTGTTAGCGACAATGCAGCTAATATAACCAAAGCCATGAAAATGTTAAAATGGACCCATCATCCATGTCTTGCCCACACAATCAACCTGATTGTAAGAGATGCTCTGAAGGTGATGAACCCCACTGTGGACAAAGTGTTAGCAGCTGTGGAATACTTCCACAGGAGCACAGTAGGTGCTGAACAACTAGTCTACACAACGCCAGATGGGGATGCCTGAGCTGAGGCCTAAACAAGACTGCAAATACAAGGTGGAATTCAACATTTAAATGTTGCAGCGGTTTCTTGAGTCAAAGGACGCCATCATCGCTACCCTGGCCATTGTCAATGCACCTGTTGATGCTCTGACCCAAGAGGAATGGGAGGTGGTGGTGGAGGTGTGCAGAGTCCTGGAACCCTTTGAGCAGGTCACTGTGGAGATCAGTGGAGAGAGGTACAGTAATCAGTTATTACTACATCATTATTTAATCCAGTATTATATATGTATATGAGCAGTAGGTGAGAGTGTAGTATCAGTAGACAAAACATGAACCTGAACTAATAAGTTACTGTTCTCTCTTTTCAGCTATGTGACAGCCTCAAAAATGATACTCCTGTGTAAGGGTCTGCAGCGAATCACAGTCAGCCGCCAGAGAGAAGCAAATGTAACCACAGGACATGTGACAGAGTTGATGGACACCCTATGTTTAACAATAGACAGAAAGTTCCACAGAATGGAATATAATCACATTCTATCAGAAACCGCTGCACTTGACCCAGGTTTAAAAAGTTAGCCTTCAGTGATGCCAGAGCGAGTGATGAGGCTCAAAGAATAACCTCAGCAGCAGGGAGGGACAGCCCCAGCAGTCAGCTGGCTCAGGCACCAGGGCAACAGGAAGTAGAGGGAGCAGATAGAGCAGAAGCACCAGTAGTAGTGCCACAAATGTCTGCTGTCAGGATGCTGTTTGACGAGAGAGCAACTGGGGATGCAGCACGAAGGAGTCCCTCATCCATAATGGAGGGCCAATCCTATTTGGAGGATCTGCAGATCCTCTGAGCTGGTGGAAGAACAAGGCCTCTGTCAACCCACGGCTTACTAAAGTCATGACAGGGAGACTCTGCATAGTGGCCACATCCGTTCCCTCTGAGAGGGTCTTCTCGAAAACAGGACAAATAATTACTGAGAGAAGAAAACGCAACAGCCCCTCAAAAGTGAGGCAGCTTGCATTACTGAATGCAAATCCTAATAAAATCAGAATATGGTCAGCATTGCTGTGTGCTGCTGGTTATAACATGGGAATAAAGAAGAGAGAGAAAAAGGGACCAGTTTAATGTTTTAAGTGGGATGCTGCAGATTGGCACATTATTTATTTTTCTATTTTATTTCACCTTTATTTAACCAGGTAAGCTAGTTGAGAACAAGTTCTCATTTACAACTGCAACCTGGCCAGGATAAAGCAAAGCAGTGCGACACATACAACAACACAGAGTCACACATGGAATAAACAAACGTACAGTCAATAAAACAATAGAAAAAGCTTATATACAGTGTGTGCAAATGAGGTAGGATAAGGGAAGTAAGGTAATAAATGGGTCATAGTGGCAAAATAATTACAATATAGCAATTAAACACTGGAGTGATAGATGTGCAGAAGATGAGTATGCAAGCAGAGATACTGGGGTGCAAAGGAGCAAAATAAATAACAGTATGGGGATGAGGTAGTTGGATGGGCTATTTACAGGTGCAGTGATCTGTGAGCTGCTCTGACAACTGGTGCTTAAAGTTAGTGAGGGAGATATGAGTCTCCAGCTTCAGTGATTTTTGCAGTTTGTTCCAGTCATTGGCAGCAGAGAACTGGAAGGAAAGGCGGCCAAAGTAGGAATTGGCTTTGTGGGTGACCATACCTCCTGGAGCGCGTGCTATGGGTGGGTGCTGCTATGGTGACCAGTGAGCTGAGATAAGGCGGGGCTTTACCTAGCAAAGACTTATATATGACCTGGAGCCAGTGGGTTTGGCGACGAATATGAAGCGAGGGCCAGCCAACGAGAGCATAAAGGTCACAGTGGTGGGTAGTATATGGGGCTTTGGTGACAAAACGGATGACATTGTGATAGACTGCATCCAATTTTCTGAGTAGAGTGTTGGAGGATATTTTGTAAATGACATCGCCGATGTCAAGGATCGGTAGGATAGTCAGTTTTACGAGGGCATGTTATGGTAGCATGAGTGAAGGATGCTTTGTTGTGAAATAGGAAGCCGATTCTAGATTTCATTTTGGATTGGAGATGCTTAATGTGAGTCTGGAAGGAGAGTTTACAGTCTAACCAGACAGCTAGGTATTTGTAGTTGTCCACATATTCTAAGTCAGAACCGTCCAGAGTAGTGATGCTGGACGGGCGAGCAGGTGTGGGCAGCGATCGGTTGAAAAGCATGCATTTAGTTTTACTTGCATTTAAGAGCAATTGGAGGCCACAGAAGGAGAGTTGTATGGCATTGAAGCTCGTCTGGAGGTTAGTTAACACAGTGTCCAAAGAAGCACCAGAAGTATACAGAATGGTGTCGTCTGCGTAGAGATGGATCAGAGAATCACCAGCAGCAAGAGCGACATCATTGATGTATACAGAAAAGAGAGTTGGCCCGAGAATTGAACCCTGTGGCACCCCCATAGAGACTGTCAGAGGTCCGGACAACACGCCCTCCGATTTGACACACTGAACTCTGTCTGAGAAGTAGTTGGTGAACCAGGCGAGGCAATCATTTGAGAAACCAAGGCTGTTGAGTCTGCCGATAAGAATGTGGTGATTGACAGAGTCGAAAGCCTTGGCCAGGTCGATGAATGGGGGATGACCGCGGCAGCTTTCCAATTTTTCGGGATCTCAGACGATATGAAAGCGAGGTTGAACAGGCTAGTGATAGGGGTTGCAACCATTTCAGCTGATAATTTTAGAAAGAGATTGTCTAGCCCGGCTGATTTGTAAGGGTCCAGATTTTGCAGCTCTTTCAGAACATCTGCTATCTGGATTTGGGTGAAGGAGAAATGGGGGAGGCTTGGGCAAGTTGCTGTGGGGGATGCAGGGCTGTTGACCGGGGTAAGGGTAGCCAGGTGGAAAGCATGGCCAGCCGTAGAAAAATGCTTATTGAAATTCTCAAATATCATGGATTTATCGGTGGTGACAATGTTTCCTAGCCTCAGTGCAGTGGGCAGTTGGGAGGAGGTTCTCTTATTCTCCATGGACTTTACAGTGTCCCAGAACTTTTTGGAGTTTGTGCTACAGGATGCAAATTTCTGTTTGAAAAAGCTCGCCTTTGCTTTCCTAACCGCGTGTGTATATTGGTTCCTAACTCCCCTGAAAAGTTGCATTTCACGGGGGCTATTCAGTGATAATGCAATACGCCACAGGATGTTTTTGTGCTGGTCAAGGGCAGTCAGGTCTGGAGTGAACCAAGGGCTATATCTGTTCTTAGTTCTACATTTGTTGAATGGGGCATGCTTATTTAAGATGGTGAGGAAAGCACTTTTAAAGAATAACCAGGCAACCTCTACTATGGTGCAATATTCTATTATTATGTTGTTCAGATTGTATTAGTTTTGAATGGTTACATTTATATGCACTGTTGATATACATTCAAAAAGTTATACATTAAATGCAAATGTTTAACAGCATTCTTTTTAATAACAAACCAATGCATTTTTAAATACATTGTGGTTAAGGTAGAGTATGATTTAATTTAATAATTTAATTAGAATTGTTTTAACACTAATCACAGTCAAACTATCTCAAACTGTTTGACTTGGAAAAAATACAAAACATATATTTTTTTAAAGAGCCATTTGGGAGCAAAAAGAGCCAGCTCTTTTTGAGGAGCTGAGTCGAACGAGCCGGCTCACTGGAAAGAGCCGGAATGCCCATCATGAATTACAAGGGGTCTATGACTCGGGTCTGGTAAACGTAGTCTTTTGGACACAGCCTACAGCTGTGTCCAAACCTCCTAAACCTAACCTCCTATTACTATACCATGTTCTGTACTTTGCATAATGCTACATAAGAAAGCATAGGCATTTAACGTCCAACCTCCCAACAAGTGACGTTGCTCGCAACAACAACAAAAAAATGAGGATACTGAAGAGAGAACCTAACATCCGTGGTGAGATCGCCCCCCGATGTTCTTATACCATCTTTGCTGACGCCCCCCTTCACCCAACCCACTTCCCTCCGTCCTCCCGAGATAAGCCTTGTGCATGTCCATTAATAGCTCCTATAGATTCATATTCACCACGAGAGGCTCAACTCTAGTTCTAATTAAATTACCATTAAATGCCACCCAATTACCTTGTCCTGCAGCAGGACTGGATTAGACCGGAATGAACAGGGACTTCAGTTCAATGCATAACTGAAACAGGAACACAAATGTACTAAAAGCAGTAGGCGTACACTACACATAGCAGCAGTGCACCTGTCAGACCCTCTTGATGTGAGAGTTACATGTACATAGCCCGTGTTTGAATCAACGAGAACACCTTGGAGCCTAAGCTTTTACAAAACATACAGAAACTTGGTCGAAGTCAGCGCATGGCTATTGAAGTGTATTCCCAGGGCATCTGTTCTTTTCCCTCTGTAGGCGATAGCTGTTCTTCCTCTGTCCATCCAAAGCCTTCTGCTTGTCACAATGAGCAACATAGCAAGAACGTTACGGAGGCCGGAGACAAAGAGATCATGGTGGCACACAATAAAAGTATCCATTGTGCCAAAACTGACCACAGAACAGCTTTAATCCCAGTGTAAAGTATCAAATCCCACCTATCCGTGCAGATGTCTGATCGTAGTCTTGTGTGACAGCAGGTGTATTGAGGAATTGTGATGCTGAAGTCTCCAAACACCTTCAACGGTTTCCTAAGGTACCGGTGAATGTGATCCTATGGACAGAGGGGGTGTGTTGCAGTTGGGTCTGTGTGTTTGTGTCTGTGTCTCTATGTGTGCTGCACTACAGTAACGTATAGAGTGCCATAGAGGTAGTGGACTTTCCTTTACACAAACTAAGCAGAGCCAACCCCTTTCACTGGAGAGAGAGAATTCACAAAATGGGACAAACACCAAATTGAGACTCTGCATGCAGAATTCTGCAAAAATGTCCTCTGTGTATAACGTAAAACACCAAATAATGCACGCAGAGCAGAAGTAGGCCAATACCCGCCAATTATCAAAATCCAGAAAAGAGACGTTAAATTCTACAACCACCTAAAAGGAAGCGATTCCCAAACCTTCCATAACCAAGCCATCACCAACAGAGAGATGAACCTTGAGAAGTGCCCTAAGCAAGCTGGTCCTGCCTCAGTTCACAAACACAAACAAATCCACAGTTCCCCAGGACAGCAACGCAATTTGACCCAACCAAATCGTGAGGGAAAAAAATATAATTACTTGACACTTTGGAAAGAATTAACAAAAAAACAGGGCAAACTAGAATGCTATTTGGCCCTTAACAGAGATTACAGAGGCAGAATACCTGACCACTGTGACTGACCCAAATTTAAGGGAAGCTTTGACTATGTACATACTCAGTGAGCATAGCCTTGCTATTGAGAAAGACTGCCATAGGCAGACCTGGCTCTCAAGACAAGACAGGCTATGTGCAGACTGCCCACAGAATGAGGTGGAAACTGAGCTGCACTTCCTAACCTCCAGCCAAATGTATGACCATATTAGAGAGACATATCTCCCTCAGATTACACAGATCCACAAAGAATTCGAAAACAAACACGATTGTGATAATCTCCCATGTCTACTGGGTAAAATACAAGAGTACAGAAGTAAGATTTGTGACCTGTTACCACAAGAAAAGGGCAACCAGTGAAGAACAAACACCATTGTAAAAATTTCCCCTTTGTACTTCCCCTTTGTACTTTAACCATTTGCACATTGTCACAACCCTGTATATATACATCATTTGACATTTGTAATGTCTTTATTCTTTTGGAACATCTGTGAGTGTAATGTTTACTGTTCATTTTTATTGTTCATTTCACTTTTGTACATTATCTATTTCACTTGCTTTGGTAATGTTAACATATGTTTCTCATGCCAATAAAGCCCCTTGAATTGAATTGAGAGAAGTTGCAACAACCCCTTTTAGAAAGAGAGGGAGAGCAGAGGAGGGACAAGGACAGAGAGAGATATATATATGATAGGCGCAGCGAGAGATAGAGGCTCTGCCAACCATTTTAGGTGAGTGAGTGAATGAGCAAGGGATAAGAAAAAAAGAACAGTAAAGCCAACTCTTTGAGGAAGAAAAGGAGGGAGAGAGAGAACAACAGAGAGAGAAAAGGGTGGAGAGAGAGAGGCACCATGGTTAGATTCCACATGGGCAGGACATGACAAATAATTGTTTCATCATGGCAGGGGAGGAGTGTTTCAGATGGTTTTTCAGGTCCTCTCTCTCTGTCTCTCTCTTTCTCCCCCCTCTCTCTACCCCCCTACCCCTCACTCTCTCTACCCCCCACTCACTCTCTCTCTACCCCCCACTCTCTCTCTCTCTACCCCCCACTCTCTCTCTCTACACCCCCCACTCTCTCTACACCCCCACTCTCTCTCTATACACCCCCCCACTCTCTCTCTCTACCCCCCACTCTCTCTCTCTCTACCCCCACTCTCTCTCTCTCTACCCCCCACTCTCTCTCTCTACCCCCACTCTCTCTCTCTCTCTACCCCCCCACTCTCTCTCTCTCTACCCCCCACTCTCTCTCTCTCTACCCCCCACTCTCTCTCTCTCTACCCCCCTCTCTCTCTCTACCCCCCACTCTCTCTACCTCCCACTCTCTCTCTCTACCCCCCACTCTCTCTCCCCCCCCCCCTCTCTCTCTCTCTCTACCCCCCACTCTCTCTCTCTACCCCCCACTCTCTCTCTCTCTACCCCCCACTCTCTCTCTCTCTCTACCCCCCACTCTCTCTCTCTCTACCCCCCACTCTCTCTCTCTCTACCCCCCACTCTCTCTCTCTCTACCCCTCACTCTCTCTCTCTACCCCTCACTCGCTCTCTCTACCCCTCACTCGCTCTCTCTACCCCTCACTCGCTCTCTCTCTACCCCCCACTCTCTCTCTCTCTACCCCCCACTCTCTCTCTACCCCCCACTCTCTCTCTACCCCCACTCTCTCTCTCTACCCCCCACTCTCTCTCTCTTGCTTTGTTGTCTCTTTACACCCTCCCTCTAATCATTTTGTTTTCCTCATATTTGTGGTTTCATCACTGGTTTGCATAAGATCAGGCTGGCCAACTCTTCTTCAGGCTCCTACAGAGATCACATCTACCTGAGACTATCATCCATAGCCACACCCCTGGCCTGAAGCCATTTCCCCCATTCCTCTACTCCACATCACATCACATCACATCAAGCCAGCACAGCACAAATACAGCCACACCTACAATTATTGTTTTAGTAACAGTAAGCAGTGGAACATTTTGAGAGAAAAAGACGAGAGAGAGATTTGGAGAAGTTTTTATATTTTGTGTTACAGCAGTTGGTAAGGAAATGTTTGGGAGTAGTTTTGTGTTCAAGTAGGAGTTGGTAAGGAAAGGGTTGGTAAGGAGAGAGAGCCAGTGGGAGTTACTTAACTCCAGGGGCACCTCTAAGGGGAAGTAAATTACAATTAAAGTCAGATGTATAGGTCATACTAGGGGGGAGAGGAGGAGTGTTTCATGTGTGTGTGTTGTATGTGTGTTAGTGTTCCTGTGTGTGTGTGTGTGGTTAGAAACAGCCACTGTGAAAGGACGACGTAGGGGGAGGGTGTCAGCCAGCAGCAGAGGCACATGGGTAATCTATAGGGTGAACGTCCATACGGTGAGACCGGTTGTTCCACACATGTTGTCTTTGTGTACTGAAACCCCATATATAGGACCTTGTGTTTATCTCATAACCACCACCCACAGGGCTGGAGAGCAACTTGTGAACGATTCACTAAATAGTCTACCCTCCATGCATGCACCATATAGATACACACCATATAGACGCCTGCACACACACACACACACACACACACAAAGTTACAAGCTTATACAGGGCACACACATAAAATAAAGCTATATACCTTAAATTCACACACACATAGATAGCACACATAAGCATACATTCGTTCTCATGCCAAACACACACACTGCTCTAGATTCATAAGGAGCAATGCTCTGGCTTGATGGCTTTCTATGAGCTGTCTATAATTTATTCCCCAATAATGGCAGTTTTAGACCATTTCTTGAGGACACAGGAGCCCTTCAGTGAAGTGTAGGCCTAATACCAAACACATGAATTCTAGCCTGGGTCTCTCTCTGTCTGGAGAGAAGAGCAACCTCTGCTGGCTCAACAAGGTGTGACAGTCCTGAACAACTCTGGCCCAGTCCATGGAAAAGATAAATAGAATTTGTGCCATTAGGCTGGATTTGAGCCCACTGTGATACAATATATTGGTGCACTAACTGCTATACCACCCCATATGTAGATCATGTTTTTATTTTATCTTTATTTAACTAGGAAAGTCAGGTAAACAACTTCTTATTTTCAATGATGGCCTAGGACCCGTGGCGCAGAATGACAGATTTGTACCTTGTCAGCTCAGGGATTTGAACTTCCAAACTTTCGGTTACAAGTCCAACACTCTAACCACAAGGCTACCCTGCCGCCCCATTATTGAAGATAATTTATTGATGTCAATGGGATGAAAATTCTAGACTACATTTTTATTTAAAAAAAATAAAAAAATACAAATTATTAAAAATTTAACAAAAAACAGCCCTGAAACTAAACGTAGGCTGAAAATAATTTGCACGTCATCTTACAGGAAAAGACTCACAGAACCACCTGAAGTCACACATTCAGATTTGCCACTTCAAGCACAAATATTTCATACTTTGACAAAAACGACGACTTATTGACTTCCATGGTTGTGCAACACCATGGGGAAGCATTGGCCATCGTCTTTCAGCTGGGAAAGGTGGATTTCTAATGGTGTAGGCGTTTAACGTTCTCAAAACGGAAACTATTGGTTATTTTAAGGTAATTACAGTGCCTTCAGAAAGTATTCACATTCCTTGAATTTTTCCACATTTTGTGTTACAGCCTGAATTTAAACTGGGTTAAAATGTGATTTTATGTCATGTCATCTATACACAATTACCCAAAATGTCAAATTAATTAAAAATGAAAAGCTGAAATGTCTTGAGTCAATAAGTATTAAAACCCTTCGTTATTGCAAGCCTAAATAAGTTCAGGAGTAAAATTTTGCTTAATTAACAAGTCACACAAGAAGTTGCATGGATTCACTCTGTGTGCAATAATAGGGTTTAACATGATTTTTTGAATGACTACCTCATCTCTGTACCCTACACATACAATGATATGTAAGGTCCCTCAGTTGAGCAGTGTATTTTGAAAACAGATTCTACCACGAAGACCACTGAGGTTTTCCAATGCCTCGCAAAGAAGGGCACATAATTGGTAGATAAAAAAAAGCAAACATTGAATATCCCTTTGAGCATGGTGAAGTTATTTATTATTTATTTATTTGATTTATATTATACTTTGGATGGTGAATCAATACACCCCTCACTACAAAGATACAGGCGTCCTTCCTAACTCAGCTGTTGGAGAGGAAGGAAACCGCTCAGGTATTTCACTGTGAGGCCAATGGTGATATTCCAAAACATGGATTATGTTTGCAATAAGGCACTAAAGTAAAACTGCAAAGAATTTGGCAAAGAAATTAATATTTTGTTTGGGGCAAATCAAACACAACACATCACTGAGTACCACTATTAATTTTTTTTAAACATGATGGTGGCTGCATCATGTTGTGGGTATGCTTGTCATCGGCAAAGACTAGGGAATTTTTTAGGATAACATTTTACGGAATAGAGCTAAGCACATGCATAATCCTAGAGGAATACCTGGTTCAGTCTTCTATCCAACAGACAAATTCACCTTTCAGCAGGAAAATAACCTAAAACACAAGGCCAAATATACACTGGAGTTGCTTACCAAGACAACATTGAAAGTTCCTGAGTGACCGAGTTACAATTTAGCCTTAAATCAGCTTGAAAATGTATGGCAAGACTTGAAAATAGCTGTCGAGCAATGATCAACGACCAACTTGACAGAGCTTGAATAATTTTAAGAATAATGCACAAATATTATACAATCCAGGTGTGTAAAGCTCTTATGAGATTAACCCAGAAAAAGTCACAACTATAATTACTGACAAAGGTGATTCTAACATGTATTGATATTGATATAGATATTTCTGTATTTCATTTTGAATAAATGTGGTGATTCTAACATGTATTGATATTGATATTTCTGTATTTCATTTCAATACATTTGCAAAAGATTTCAAAAACATGTTTTCAATTTGTCATTACCTGGAATTGTGTGTAGATGGTGAGATTTTTTATTTATTTAACTCATTTTGAATTGGGACTGTAACACTACAAAATGTGCAATAAGTCAATGGGTATGAATACTTTCTGAAGGCACTGTAAATAACTTTCTGAGAACAACAGACTTTTAATAACACTGCTCGCGTAATTTGGGTTAGCTGTTTTGAACTCCACAGATACGACACATGTAAATTAAGTTGCTTAGGCAAAACATGTCTTTTTAATTGTGGCACGGCGTCAGTGAGATTTGAACCTATGCTCTTTTGCTCTCTATCCATGGAATTAATCCACTATGCCACCAGAAAAACATGCCATGTTTTTAATCTCATAAAAAGCTGTTCATTTTTAGTCTATTCACACAGACTCTGTTTCAAATGAAACAGGCACTCATTAAGATCAGATGTGGCCAAATAATGGACAAACTTAACACATTTAACAAGATAGAATTTTATATTTTTTGATGCCGAGAACGGAATATATACGTTTTAAATACCTTTTTTTAACATTACTAAGGTTTTCTGTTTTTTTTTTAATGGACAATTTTCTTAAAGTTCTGAGAACATGACTTTAAATAGAACCATGAGGAAACCTGTAGAAAAAGTATTGCTGAAGTTCTGAAATTCCAACAGAAGAAAAGTGTTTGTTAACATTCTCTGAACAATTTGAGAACATTACTTTCAATAGAACCATGAGGAAACGTTCTGGGAAGGTTGTATGCAAAATAACCATAGGACCACTACGCTCTCACCAAATTCTAAGAAACATATGGTTCTCAGAATGTTATGTGCCAACTGGGGTGTGCTTCACAACGGTAATGTTACTCATTTATTGACACATTGGCATCATTGATGCTGATAGGATGTGTGTGAAGACAGTAATGGTACAGGTACAAGGTTGGAATTATGCTCTGACACTTGAGGTTTGCCCTGTAAAGATAATGGTCTGGGCTAACATTTTAAACACATATGGGGTCATCTAGGCTGCCTGTGCTAGCCTGTTGAGCTAAAGTCTAGGCATTCTCTTAGGGAGATAACACAAGTCTTCAGGACTCAGGAAACTCATATGTTAGCGCAAAGTGCTGCTTCAGATGAACCGGCCTCAACAATTGTCCAACCTCACCCCAATTGAGATGGTTTGGGATGAGTTGGACCGCAGAGTGAAAGAAAAATCAGCCAGAAAGTGCTCAGCATATGTGGGAACTCCTTCAAGATTGTTGGAAAAGCTTGCCAGGTGAAGCTGGTTGAGAGAATGCCAAGAGTGTGCAAAGCTGTCATCAAGGCAAAGGGTGGCTACTTTAAGGAATCTCAAATATAAAATATTTTTTTGATTTGTTTAACACTTTCTTGGTAACTACATGATTCCATATGTGTAATTTTATAGTTTCGATGTCTTCACTATTATTCTACAATGTAGAAAATAGTAAAAAATAAAGAAAAACCCTTGAATGAGTAGGTGTGTCCAAACTTTTGACTGGTACTGTATACATTTTTAAAGGGAATTTTTGCTTTTAATTAGACCGATAAGATTTAGAATCAACGGGGGAGACAAATTTGGGAAAGGTGGAGAGGGGGATTGAACCCCAGATTTGAACTCCAGGGTTGACTGTATGTGGGCCTGCATAAAGGATTGTTGAGAGGCGTTTGTGTCACATCGCTGTGGGAAAGTTTGTGTAAGTCACCCGTGATTGGTGGGACTTATTCAACAGTCATGAAGAACCTTCCAGATCAAGACCAGGATCCAATATTGTAGTCAGCCTTCTGGAATATTCTTAATATTCTTAGCCTTCTGGAATATTCTCACGTTCTTGTGATGAGGTAGCCCTGCCTGCGACTTCAAAACCAGTGTCACCATCTAATGCATTGATATTCACAGTCGGAGTCCCTGCAGTTGGGTTGCCAAATGTATTTATTTATTTTGGGAACAAAACATTTACACTACAGATAATTGTATGGGACAATATACAAACGTTTTTGAGAAAGATCATTTGACAAATATAATTTTATTGAGTAAAGGTATTTATAGGTTTCTTTTCAATTTGATAAGAGATGATAATGCAATTAATAAAAGGTTGTGTCATTAGATTTGGAGTGGGGCTGCAAGAAATTTTGGTGGGAAAAAAAAATGGGGTCCCTGCTGAAAAAGTTTGACTACCAATGCTCTAATGGTTAAGATGTTAGTTACCGAGCGGGAGACTGGGGTTCAGATCTTGGGTCATCAGTGGCAGAGATGGAAGGTATTACATCACCACACATACTAGTCTGCCAGAGGACAATAGAATGGTTACTTTCCTCTCTGTTTTGTATTTTTTCAGATATTTAATTCTAGAGAATAGACAGTATATAGAAGGGAAGAGATGAGCTGGTGGCAGTGATTCCTGGATTCAAACCTAACACATGCGTTCACGAGCACACACGTGCTGATAGCAGTGGTGTTAACCACTAAACCACTCCAGTCCAGGCCATGTGGAAAGATGACTTGTGTGGAATACAAACTGGCTCATAGAAAGTGGTTTATTTGTATTTACATTTTTTTTGTGTATTTTCTCTCCAATTTCGTGATATCCAATTGCGAACTTGACGGAAGAGGCGAAGGTCGAGTCATGCGTCCTCCGAAACATGACCCGCCAAACCGCGCTCCTTAACACCCGCCCGCACCAATGAGTTGGAGGAAACACAGTTCAACTGACGACCAAAGTCAGCCTACAGGTGCCCGGCTCACCATGAGGAGTCGCTAGAGCGCAATGAGCCAAGTAAAGCCCCCCCCCGGCCAAACCGACCCCCAACCCAGATTATGCTGGGCCAATTGTGTGCCACCCTATGGGACTCCCGGTCATGGCCGATTGTGACACAGCCTGGGATCGAACTCGGGTCTGTGCCTCAAGCACTGCGATGAAAGTGGTTTTAGTGAGAGAGAATGAGACAGTGTAATAATGATATGATAAGAAAGATGGTAATTTAGCAAATGCTTCTAGCTGGTGAATATACCTACAGGGTGCAGTGAACACTGGTTACACTGGCCAAACTAAAGGGAAGAAAGGGTTGTTCGTGTGCTGTTGGCTCTATCAAATACACTTCTAAACAACCCTATCAAATACTCTGCTAACAACCCTATCAAATACTCTGCTAACAACCCTATCAAATACTCTGCTAACAACCCTATCAAATACTCTGCTAACAACCCTATCAAATACTCTGCTAACAACCCTATCAAATACTCTGCTAACAACCCTATCAAATACTCTGCTAACAACCCTATCAAATACTCTGCTAACAACCCTATCAAATAAACAGCCAACAACCCTATCAAATAAACAGCTAACAACAGGAAAAAGACCAGATGTGGTGTTCTCTCAAATCTGGGAGTAACACATGACAGTTAAAGAGGCTGTACAGAATTTCTGACAGAAACAATTAGTAACTTAGCTTCCATCGTGTACCGTGTATTCAAGTTACACAAATACAGACGATCCCACCTTGTGGGACGAGTCAATGATTCCATTCAAAACTCATACTAAATGGAATCTAATTGCCCTTCACCCCCCCCCCCAGACCCCCTCTCTTTTTTCCAAAAGCTTTTATCCACCTCACTATCTCACCTTAAAAAAATACCATGGGTATTGATGAGTACATGCCTAAGGGACAGACCACCCCGAAAACAATGTTTCTCATTAGTGATCAGGAGAGAACTAGTTCTGAACAATACGCACAGTCACCAGACTTATGCATTCACAAATGAAGAAGACAAGGGCATTATATAAAGGGGGCGAGAAGGAACAACAGCCAAAAAGCAGGAGAGGAAGGACAAGAAGATAAGGAGAGAACCGAAAAGAAGGAAAGATGGCTCGCCGATCCCAGGGTACCAAACTCCACTTAGCAGGTGAGATGAAATGTGTGTGTTTAGTCCGTGTGTGAGTTTTTGATGGAGGCAAATTGACTAAAGCCAAACCTCTCTCTTTCTCTCTCACCTCTAGTTCTGTGTCTTGTTGTGTCCTGTCATGCCATTGGTCTTAGTGACCTAATGGAGAGAGCTTCCCAGAGATCAGACAAGCTTCATTCACTCAGCACTTCCCTCACCAAGGACCTGGTCAGTAACAACCATCCCAGCTAGCACATTTGGTTCCTTGGAAGTTGTGGGAACGTATGTTTTTGGTTTCACATTGGTTGTGGGAACGAATACGTTTCCTGACCGGTAAAACTGAACGCTTTTTAAATGTTCTGAGAACAGAGGTGAAAATGTTGCCTTTTCTGGGAACATTTATCTTTAGGTTGCAGGGACGTTCAGAGAACATTTTTGCTCTGGTTCCTTGAAAGTTTTCCTGGGAGGTTTTATTATCGCTCTGAGAACTAAAATGATAGGTTATTTGTAGGATTTTTAATAACTTCCTGAAAACTTTCACTGAATATTTCAATAACACTTTCAGATTATTTTGGGTAAACTTTTTTTAGCTCCAATCCCAGATGTGGCACATGGAAATGCATTTTCTTTGGCATTCATCATGCAACTTTAAAAAAATGTGACACGCCATCAGTACGGTTCAAACCTATAATCTTCCGTCCTCTATCTGTGGAATTTGTCCACTGCACCACCAGGATGGAGAAAATATGCCATGTTTTTTTTACGCATACAAAGCTGTTAATTTTAGTCTATTCAAACAGAACCCATTTCTAAAGGAAACAAGAACTCATTAAGATCAGGTGGGGCCAATTAGTACACGCAGCCAACCCACCTGAACATGATTTTAAATAGACCCAGGAGGAAACCTGTAGGAAACGTTATGCTGAAGAACTGAAATAAACGTTCTCTGAACTATTTGAGAATATTCTCAATGCCAAACCAGTTTACGAACGATAGAACATTTCAAAAAGGAAAATTAAATGTAACCACGTTTGAACTTTTAGGAAACGTCATGTAAAAGTAATGAAATACCAAGAAATTGTTTTTTTGTCAAGTTCCTTAATACAAATCAAATGTATTTATATAGCCCTTCGTACATCAGCTGATATCTCAAAGTGCTGTACAGAAACCCAGCCTAAAACCCCAAACAGCAAGCAATGCAGGTGTTGAAGCACGTTGGCAAGGAAAAACTCCCTAGAAAAGCCAAAACCTTGGAAGAAACCTAGAGAGGAACCAGGCTATGAGGGGTAGCCAGTCCTCTTCTGGCTGTGCCGGGTGGAGATTATAACAGAACATGGCCAAGATGTTCAAATGTTCATAAATTACCAGCATGGTCAAATAATAGGTCTGGGACAGGTAGCACATCCGGTGAACAGGTCAGGATTCCATAGCCGCAGGCAAAACAGTTGAAACTGGAGCAGCAGCACGGCCAGGTGGACTGGGGACAGCAAGGAGTCATCATGCCAGGTAGTCCTGAGGCATGGTCCTAGGGCTCAGGTCCTCCGAGAGAGAGAAAGAGAGAGCATACTTAAATTTACACAGGACACCGGATAAGACAGGAGAAGTACTCCAGATATAACAAACTGACCCTAGCCCCCCGACACATAAACTACTGCAGCATAAATACTGGAGGCTGAGACAGGAGGGGTCAGGAGACACTGTGGCCCCATCCGATGACACCCCCGGACAGGGCCAAACAGGAAGGATATAACAATAAAACAATAATAATTAAATAATTAAATGTGCTGAGAATGTTCCAAAGCCAAACAACTAGCCTGCACCATTCCCAGAAAGTTGTGAGAAGGTTAATAACCATGGACAACAATGCACGTGTACTTGGGTCTGTGTGCGCATGTATCTGTGTGTATACCTGGTCTGTTTGTGTTCAAGATGTATATATCGTTCGTTACATTATGTTCAGAGTATTGTGTCAGCGCATGTTCAACTTGAGTTAACTTTATAACCACTTTTGTGCCGTTCTCTCTCTCAGGACTCTCACTTCCCACCAATGGGACGAGTGATGATGCCACGCCCATCTATGTGTCACACCTCCTCACTCCAGACACCCAAGGACAAGGAGCAAGCGCTCAGAGTATCGGTCAGTAGAGCTCTGTGCTCTCCTCACTCATCTATTTCATCTCTCTATTTAGTTATAATCTATCCCCCTTCTCTCTTTTCCCAATCTACCTGCTTGAGTACTTTATTGAAAAAATCTACAGCCCTGTCCAGCAACAACATCTAGCACCTAGGCACAGATCTGAGAGGATTGGAGAGCTGGGGGCAATATGCATCCAGCAGTCTAAGATTAGTGGAGTCGTGCAGATGAAGGAAAGGAGACAAGGAGAGGAAGCCCCCTAACTCAGATGTACCCTTCCTCTCCTCTCACTCTAGATTTGTCTCCTCCCTGTGGTGTATCTATGTTAGTATTCACTCCGTTCTAAAAGAGCAGCACATTTAACAACCTGCACAAGGCCTTCCTTGACTAAACCCCCAATGCCTAGTCCCTACTCCTACTCCCTGTCACGCCCTGACCTTAGAGAGCCTTTATGTCTCTTTTTGGTTTGGTCAAGGTGTCATTTGGGTGGGCATTCTATGTCCTTTATTTCTATGATTTGTGTTTCTATGTGTTGGCCGGGTACGGTTCTCAATCAGGGACAGCTGTCTATCGTTGTCTCTGATTGGGAATCATACTTAGGTAGCCCCCCCCCCCTCCTTTCAGTGTGGGTAGTTGACTTTGTTAGTTTTACTATAGCCCTCTTAAGCGTCACGGTCGTTTCCTTGGCTACATTTTCTATATATAAAAGGAATATGTACGCTCACCACGCTGCACCTTGGTCCACTTCTTATGATGCTCCCCTTCGTCGAGCTTGATTAAGACCTTTTGTGTTGGAGCATTGCACTCCGTAAAACTGCAGGAGCATTCTACAGCGTGCAGGATCTATCTTTCTTTCATGACTGTGTTCGTCAGGAGAATGAGCTGATCTCCCTGGCTCGCTCCCTCCTCCTGGCCTGGAACGATCCCCTGCTGCTGCTCTCCTCAGAGGCGCCCACTCTGCCACACCCCTCCAATGGCGACATCAGCAGTAAGATCAGGGAACTGCAGGACTACTCCAAGAGCCTGGGAGATGGACTGGACATAATGGTCAACAAGGTGGGTGACTTACGCTGTGTATCTGTTTTTATGTGAAGCATACCAAACTGTTTATGTACTAGTGGGTTTAGTTCAACAATTGAACACTGTGCAAGGTGACAACTTTTTGCTTTAAAAAAGTGTCTCTTTCTCTATAGATGGGACCCTCCTCCCAGTACATTTCTTCAATCCCCTTCAAGGGTGGAGACCTCGGCAATGACAAGACCTCCCGCCTCATCAACTTCCACTTCCTCATGTCCTGCTTCCGCAGGGACTCCCACAAAATCGACAGTTTCCTCAAGGTCCTTCGATGCCGGGCTACCAAAATGCGACCAGAAACATGTTAGGAGAAAATGACAGGCATTTTGGTTCTGGATTGTTCCATTTTCAAACTGATAGTCAAAATGGGGTAGCCATTTGAAGGAGAATTCAGGGGATTGTTTGTTGAGTTTGATTATGTGAAATGACTAATGCTGCCATCTACATCACATTTGGACTATTCATAGACTATACGTTCTATTCAACCTGTTATCTGAACCACATTTGACCATACAACTTAAGGTAGTTTATGTTCGGTAATGCATATCAAAAATATGCAACCTAATATTGGCACTTATAATCATATTCAATGATTTATATAGATAACAAAGGATCCCTCCAAGTCATTCTTAGTAGATACAGAGGGCTGATATCATGACGGTCATTGGTCAACTAACATTTGCACTTTAGAATATTTCTCAAGTCACTTCTATTACTTCTCTTATACTATACTCAATGTACTGTTTCACTAAATACCAAATAAAATCTTTATTGCATTATAAAACATGAATACTTGCAGTCCAACCAGAGCTGTAGATCAGTTCAAACCGTGAAACAGGGTTCAAACCTTCTGCGGCAAGTCTGTGTGTCCTTGTTATTACTGTCGGTGTATGATGAGAGAGATGTGAAAAGCTGACTCCTCTCCTGGCCGCTCCGTAACCTGACACCTGCTCGCCATATGACAGCTCTGCTCTAGTCAAGAAGAGGATGAAGCAAAACCAGAGAGCAGCCTACCGTGCCAGCGCCAGAGTTGACATGTCAGTGCAGCAGCTCAATGATCTGTGTGCCAACGGTGACGGTTACAACAGCATGCCAATACACCGTGTCGTCGAGGTGTTCCGCCAAGAGATATGTTGGAAACGCATGCGTTTCATTTGCTTGAGTTCAATGTGTCAATGAAATGTTAATTCTAAACTTTATAGATGGGTATGAGGCTATTTGATCAACTTTGGTCTTGGCAACACTTATCTGAAGCATTATGATATTCAAATGGAGTATAGCCTAAGTACATCCACACTGGTTGTATAAAACATTAAGAACACCTGCTCTTTCCATGACAGCCTGACCAGGTGAATCCAGATCATCTATGATCCCTTCTTGGAGTCACTTGTTAAATCCACTTCAATCAGTGTACATGAAGGGGAGGAGACGGGTTAAAGGAGGATGTTCAAGCATGGAGACAATTGAGACTTGGATTGTGTATGTGTGTCATTCAGAAAGTGAATGGGCAAGATAAAAGACTGAAGTAGCTTTGAACGGGTTATGGTAGTAGATGCCAGGCACACCAGTTTGTGTGTCAAGAACGGCAATGCTGCTGGGTTTTTCACACTCAATGGTTTCCTGTCTGTATCAAGAATGGTCCACCACCCAAATGGCATATAGCCAACTTCCCACAACAGTGGGAAGCATTGGAGTCAACGTGGGATCAGCATCCCTGTGGAACACTTGACACCTTGCCCATGCTCCAACGAATTCAGGCTGTTCTGAGAGCAGGTGGTGCAACTCAATATCAGGAAGGTGTCCCTAATGTTTTGTACACTCAGCGTACAGTAGTTCTGATAGCCAATAGGACTACTGCAGCCTATGTTGTGAAAATAACTTAATGGTTTTATGTTTGCTTTTATCATCCTGATTTCTTTATGAAACATTTGTTGACAAAAGCCATACTGAAACAAAACTGATTAGATGGATTAAATATTAGCATATCACATAAGATAGTCTATGATGGAACAATGAGTTTAAAATAAGCTGACAGTTTAGTTAGGGAATAAGTATAAGGCAAAATTTTAATAATTTGATGGCATGCATGCTCTCTACCTGAATCTACCATACACACCCCCCATCCATCATCGACCTGGCCAAGGCTTTCGACTCTGTCAATCACCGTATTCTCATCGGCAGACTCAACAGCCTTGGTTTCTCTTATGGCTGCCTCACTAACTACTTCTCAGATAGAGTTCAATGTGTCAAATCGGAGGGCCTGTTGTTCGGACCTCTGGCAGTCTCTATGGGGGTGCCACAGGGTTCAATTCTCGGGCCGACTCTTTTCTCTGTATACAATGATGTTGCTCTTGCTACGGGTGATTCTTTGATCCACCTCTACGCAGACGACACCATTCTGAATACATCTGACCCTTCTTAGGACTCTGTTATCAAACCTGCATACGAGCTTCAACACCATACAACACTCCTTCCATAGCCTCCAACTGCTCTTAAATGCAAGTAAAACAAAATGCATGCTTTTCAACCGATCGCTGCCCGCCAGCCTAGCATCACTATACTGGACAGTTCTGACTTAGAATATGTGGACAACTACTTTGCTTTGCTTTATCTTGGCCAGGTTGCATTTGTAAATGAGAACTTGTTCTCAAACTGGCCTACCTGAAATAAAGGTGAAATAAAAATGGCAAAATCCTAGAGGAAAAGCTGGTTCAGTCTGCTTTCCACCAGACACTGATAGATGAATTCACCTTTCAGCAGGACAATAACCTAAAACACAAGTCCAAATCTTCACTGGACTTGCTTACCAAGAAGAGAGTGAATGTTCCGGAGTGGCCAAGTTGAGTTGACTTAAATCTACGTCAAGACCTGAAAATGGAATGTCTAGCAATGATTAACAACCAATGACAGCTTGAAGGATTAAAAAAATAAACTGACAAAATGTTGCACAATCCAGGTGTGGAAAGCTCTTAGAGACGTACTCAGAAAGACTCACAGTTGTCATTACTGTCAAAGGTGCTTCTACAAAGTGTTGACTCAGGGGAGTGAATACTTATGTAAATTAGATATTTAATTTAAAATAAATGAGCAAGAAACAAATCTATTTAAGCCATTTTTAATTCAGGATGTAACACAACAAAATGTGAAATAAGTCAAGGGGTATGGACAGTACCACTCCAGGTTTGTGACAGTTATGACACCTACGGTACTTTGTTGCACACGAGTTGGTGAAGTGCAGGCCGACGGAACAAAACACTTTGAGCGATAGTGTCTAGCCACCTCTTTCTTTTAAAATAAAACAAAGATGGGAAGGGTAAGGTAACAGTGTATTGTTGTGGCGTCCACCTCTGGATGAGATCAGTGGAATAGAATACAATACAGTACATGACATTATCGAGCGAAGATGATGAAGAAGGGCTGTTGTGGTCTAATGGGATGACTCCGTTTCAACACGATCACTCTAGGGATGGTTGCAGAGTCGACTTCAGAAGAATCAATTATTTTAATAGATTTTTGGCATCGTGCATTTAGAAACTGGAAATTTAGTTGAATTCAAATGCAGAATTGTCTCAACTTAGAAATAAATTAAATACATTTTGATGGAACATTTTATCCCGGTATGTGATGTAATATTTTATCCTTATTTGTTGCAATATTGCATCCTATTAGTTGATGCTATATTGTGTCCCGTTCTCTCGGACCTCGAGCCCCTCACCCTGTCCCTCAGGTAAAGTGTATGTCTACTGCAGAGAGGGTGACAGCCGCTCCCCGAAGCTGGTCATCGCATACCTGATGCTGCGCCACAGGATGGACGTTCTCTCCGCCCAGTCCATGGTACGACTGAAGAGAGAGAGATCAACCCTAACGACGGCTTCATGCGGCAGCTGTGTCGCCTTAATGAGATGCTGGCGGCCGAAGGAAAGTTCTAGAACCAATTCCAGTTTTGGCTGGAGGGGGTTTCTTTCCCTTGTACCCGTACCTTACAAGTATATACAAATAAACAGACACGTGAAAGTGAGTAGGTATTCAGGACACCTGAAAAGTATGTACCTGTAGATGTACACAGACACACACATTCACCGACTGCCATCCTTGTTTTGTAGGCTGGCTCAAGCATGACTTATCCTTTGATTTCTATTCAGACAGGCATTGTATACAAGTGGATCTTCACACTCCGGAACAATGCTGCTACCATCCCTACAACTCCCCCTCCGTCTCTCTCCATCCAACCTTGACCCAATTCCTTCAGTCAGTCACACTGCCAGTCTTGTCTAGCCTCTATGCTGTGTAGCTTCCATCTACTCGTCAAGGTGATTTCTAGCGAACCATTGAATGGTTATGTTGTCAGGTTTACTTTTCCTCCTGTTCCATCGAGTGTCTAAAAGAGAAATAGTTCTCATTTTGTTGTAGCATGTATTTTCTTGCACATTTATGAGAAACTGTGTGATGGTTAACATAGTGAGGCCTACAGTCTTACTGAGATCATGCTATATTCTTACACACACACACACACACACACACACACACACACACACACACACGAGGACTAAACTATGACCCCTGGCCAATCGTTTGTATGACAGACAGAACAGATGGGATTTGGTTACTTTTTAGTTAGAGACTTATGTAGTTAACCTATGTACTGAATATTAAAATGTACAATTTTGATGTCTTATTGTTTGTAGGCTATGAAATATGATTGAAGATAAACAGAAATGCATTTATTTTTGTATCTGCACGTCATTGACGTGTTTTTCTCCATTACTGAATCTTTATGCAAAGTAAGCGCTGTGTACATTTCGGTTCTTGTGGGCACAGAAGCGCACTTTTTACTGATAAACACTGGTCCGTGCACTTTGTCCCAAACAAGGTCCTGTCATTGTTCTCTCTTTTCATGATACAGCGTCATACGGCTCTGGTCAACGGAATAGGGCGCAATTTGGGACAAGCCTAAAGATGAGCTTCCATCATATTGTCGTCACCCGTATTTTTCAAACATTGCAGATGAAGGGGAGGAGACGAGCAGAGGGCAGTAAGTAAATTAAGAAATTTGGGACATTCATCAGTTTGTGCTGGTGAGAACACTGTGGTAAGACTGTAAAAGAGCAGCTGCATATTATATCTCAGGTTTAATAGTTTGCGTTTTGTTTGAAAGAAGAAACTAGAAATTACAGATTGTATTTCTTATTAAGTTTGGTTGTTATTTTTTCAAATTATAATTCTTCAGTGAATACCAGGTATACTGACAATACTGAAACAGTTGTGGAGAGATTCTGCTATTGACCAGCATGGGTATGGAGTCCACTATACCTTTATGAGAGCAGCAGAATATCAGGCTGGACAACATTTGATGTTCTCTGTCTGTATCAACTGGTCTGGGGCTGGCTCTGCTGATACTCCTGTAATGCCTGCATACCGTTAGGAATGGGATAGGAAGAGGGTAACTGGACCTGTATTCAGCAAGCGTCTCAGAGTAGTGGTACGTAACAACACACCCGCCACGCTGATCTTCAACATAGGGGCCCCTCAGAGGTCTGTGCTCAGCCCCCTCCTGTACTCCCTGTTCACTCATGACTGCACGGCCAGGCACGACTCCAACACCATCATTAAGTTTGCCGATGACACAACAGTGGTAGGCCTGAACAGCTACAACGACGAGACAGCATATAGAGAGGAGGTTAGAGACCTGGCAGTGTGGTGCCAGGACAACAACCTCTCCCTCAACGTGATCAAGACAAAGGAGATTATTGGGGACCACAGGAAAGAGGACTGAGCACATTCCCATTCTCATAGACAGGGCTGTAGTGGAGCAGGTTGAGAGCTTCAAGTTCCTCGGTGTCCACATCACCAACATGGTTCGAGCACACCGAGACAGTCGTGAAGAGGGCACGACAAAACCCATTTCTCCTTAGGAGTCTGAAAAGATTTGGCATGGGTCCTTAGATCCTCAAAAGGTTCAACAGCTGCACCAGAGAGCATCCTGACTGGTTGCATCACTGACTGGTATGGAAACTGCTCGGCCCCCGACAGCAAGAAACTACAGAGGGTAGTGCTTACGGCTGAGTACATCACTGGGGCCAAGCTCCCTGCCATCCAGGACCTTTATACCAGGCGGTGTCAGAGGAAGGCCCTAAGACACCACGTCAAAGACTCCAGCCACCCTAGTCATAGACGGTTTTCTCTGCTACCACACAGCAAGCAGTACCGAAGCGCCAAGTCTAGGTCCAAGAGGCTTCTAAAACAGCTTCTACCCCCAAGCCATAAGACTACTGAACACCTAATCAAATGGCTACCCAGACAGTGTTGAACTAAACTGAGCAAGAATTCAGTCATAGAATTCACTGGCTTGTATGTGAAGCAGTAATCGTTTCAAAACATCTCCTGCCATGTCACTGATGCGTCATGAAACAGTGATGAAGGTATCGTCTGTATCCTGTTTTTGGCCTTTTCCCCCAGCATTGTTCAAGCCATATCAAAGGCAGCAGGAAGAATTAAGTCCACCACAATAGTATGGGGCTTGCCTGTCCTAGCCACTCGGTAGTTCACCATATAAGATGCTTCGAGCTCCTTCTTAATGTCATCTGTTGCTTTTATAAGTGTCTTACTACTCAAAAGTAATTCATTCATTCTCACTCCAAATATTCCTGGGGCTTATTTTTCAAATGGGCATGTTTTGTTTCTTAATGCCTGCGCAAGGGTGAAGGTGTCATTCGAGTTGTGAGATAGTACTTTTGCACATATCACACACTGTGGCTGCGGAAAGGCACTACTCCCAATATAAGTGAACCCCAAATCAATGTAATTCTCATCATATTTGTGCCTCTCCGATGGTCCAATGTCCCGGTCTGTTGTTTGGTGCTTTCCCGGGTAAGGGGGCAGTAGCTCTTCAGCTGCATCAGATTCACAACTGTCAGTGTCCATGCTCGCTGGGCTAACACCACATGTAGAATTACTGATGCTAGTATTGGATGTGCTTGTGGAAGCAGAACAGCTTGTGTTGTCGTCAGGTGCAGGTGTAGTACTGCTGGTAGTAGCAGTACTACCAGTAGAGCTGGTATGCATCTCTATGGACACAAGCCTTTTTTTAACCATTTATCCCTTTTCGAGCAAACAGAATTCCAGCGAGAGAGTAACGGTTAATGTGATTGATATTAATTATTTGACTAGGCTACCTGTTTTTGACATTGTGTTATTTCACTGAACACTACACAGGCGAGAGAAGAAAAAAAATCACCCAAATGTATCACCTGTTGGAAAATGTAAATAACTGTTTGAAAACATGATTTTTTTGTTTTGTTACATCAGCATAGCTCAGGCAGTAGGAAGCTCTCATCCCTTTATATGCAGATGATAATCTTCTACTCAACTGGCCCCTCCCTGGATTTTGTGTTAAACGCTCTAAAACAAACTTTTTAGTGTCCAACAAGCTTTCTCTGCCCTTAAACTTGCTCTGAACACCTACAAAACAAAGGTCATGTGGTTTGGTAAGAAGAATGCCCCTCTCCCCACCGGTGTGATTATTACTTCTGAGGGTTTAGAGCTTGAGGTAGTCACCTCAATCAAATACTTGGGAGTATGGCTAGATGGCACACTGTCCTTCTCTTAGCACAAAATTAAATCTAGACTTGGTTTCCTCTATCTTAAATTGCTCCTCTTTCACCCCAGCTTCCAAATTAACCTCGACTCAGATTACCATCCTACCCATGCTAGATTATGGAGACGTAATTTATAGATCGACAGGTAAGGGTGCTCTCGAGCAGCTAGATGTTCTTTATCATTCGGCCATCAGATTTGCCACCAATGTTCCTTATAGGACACATCACTGCACTCTATACTCCTCTGTAAACTGGTAACCTCTGTATATCCATCGCAAGACCCACTGGTTGTTGCTTATTTATAAAACCCTCTTAGGCCTCACTCCTCCCTATCTGAGATATCTACTGCAGCCCTCATCCTCCACATACAACACCCGTTCCGCCAGTCACATTCTGTTAATGGTCCCCAAAGCACACACATCCCTGATTCTTTTCAGTTTGCTGCAGTTAGCGACTGGAACGAGCTGCAAAAAAAACTCAAACTGGACAGTTTTATCTCCATCTCTTCATTCAAAGACTCGACCATGGACACTCTTACTGACAGTTGTGGCTGCTTTGCGTGATATATTGTTGTCTCTACCTTCTTGCCCTTTTGCTGTTGTCCATGCCCAGCAAATGTGTGTACCCTGATTTGTGCTGCTCTATGTTGTGTTGGTACCATATTGTTGTCATGTGTTGCTACCATGTTGTTGTCATGTGTTGCAACCATGCTATGTTGTCGTCTTAGGTCTCTATGTAGTGTTGTCTCCCTTGTCGTGATGTGTGTTTTGTCCTATATTTTTATTGAATAGATTTTTATTTCTAATCCCAGCCACCATCCCCGTAGGAGGCCGTTCGCCTTTTGGTAGGCCGTCATTGTAAATAATAATTGGTTCTTAACAGACTTCCCTAGTTAAATAAAAGTAAAAAAAATATATAAAAAAAACTCGGGTCTGAAAATGTTGGAAACATTAACTTGCTTGACCTTGCTGTAGGTCATGTTTCCTTGCTGTAGGTCTGTTACTGTACCTGCAATATGCTTTGTGGACTTCACTGGACAGAGTTTGCCATCTGGCGTTGTGATAAAACAAAAAGTTGTGGTTGAATTAATTCTGCCACTGTCTTCTTATCGTCTCGGCCTCTAGGCCTACAGTATATATCACGGTGACAAGGCATATGAATAAACATGTCGTAGAGCAAACAGCACAATTATCACAACACATATGGCCTCGGCTTCCCCAGTGATTTTACCCACACACCGCTACTGCTTATGTAACACCGTTATGCATGTGTGTGTGTGTGTGTAGAGGGGGTTGGGTGGTATTGTTGTATGACGCATGAACGGCAGGCTATTTAGATTTGCAGAGTGAAGGAACTCGTGCTTGAATTAACCTGTGCTCAGGCACGTGCGCAAACACTGTACTGATGCCATGGACACCTCACTTTACTCAAACATTGGTTTCAATCTAACAACAGTCTCATACAGTACCTGCAAGGTTTCTAAGTGTGTGTTTGAGCACTAAGTAGTGTCCTTTTTTAATGTAATGCAATTTGATAAGTGTGTGTGTGTATGTGAGCACGCTATTTTTGTGCCTTTGTGGTGCTGCAAGCACTCTCCTCTCCTGAGCAGATAAATCTGTAATGGATGTCTGAGTGAGTCTGTCAGCCTGTGTGTGTGTGTGTGTCTGCGTTACTCTGTGAACTCAGAGATGTTTGCAATCTGTCTGACGCAGAGAGGAGCCGCTCTCTCTGCACAGAGAACAAGGGCCGGGAGCGAGGTGGGAAAGACAGGCTCGTGATTGGTTGAGAGGAAGACTGCTTTTATGACGTCATCTCCTCCACAACAAATCTAAAGCAAACTCCCACCGAGTTCACAGTGCTGTACTTACTCAGGTTCAAGTTCAAAACAGAAGCTGCACCAAGACAGATAAATACATACTCTATTAGATGGATATACTGTGAATAGACTAGCCACAACTACCATACAAATTACATTGGTGTCAGAAGTGATCAGACCTCGCATTTGTGTCGTTGTAGTACACCGCTTGTATAATTCAATACTTATTTATTTTTTACATTTTAGTCTGACAAAACCCCTGAATTTTTATTTGACTAAAGAACCTTGGCACATTATAGCCACATGGGTTAACAACAGTAACGTTTAAATAACTTTAATACTTGTAGGACCTAGGCTGTGAAACCCTAATGATTACTGCATGAGGTTGTGTTTCTGGGGGAGAGAGACACACTCCCCCAGAAACACAAAAAATAAGCAACGACGACCAGTGGGTCTTGCGACGGGTATACAGAGATGACCAATTTACCGAAGCACCCTGTGCTTTCACTTGAGCGAAAATTGCGGTTTTATAAGAGAACAAGTGTCAACAAGTGGCCATCAAAATGGAGGGGGAAAAAAAGAAAGAGACGCCCATCTTGCTCGTATCATAGCCCAGTTAAGTGGCAGATATGGTGTAGCAGTAACACTTAACGCACGCCGGAGGCCTGGATTCAATCCCCGAGTCGCCCCTTCCAACTTCCTCCCTTCTCTGCCTCTGTATCACATTGTCATTTCTAAAACTCTTGGAATAAAGCTTGAAAATAAGCTTAAATTAAACAAATTGAGGGGTACTGAATCTATAACACGACAACCTACGGTCACATTCACTAAGGGAAAACCAAAATGAGAACTCGAATTAGAAAAGTCATTCTATTAGGCTCCCTCGATTTTTGAAACAGCATCTCCCGTTTTGTGCCTTCGTTTGGAACATGACCATAGCCGTGGGACGTAGGAGTGCTGAACGTGCTGCAGCATCAACTGGTACATTTCCAAAATCAAATTATTATTATTAATTATTAACTAACCAAAATGAAACACATAGTCCTGTTTGTACATTGGCCTAAATAAATACAATTATTCAAAATACTACACCAGAGAGGATAATGTAGCCACTGAGGATCAATATCTTCTTTAAAAAATATATAGCTGTGAATTGCTTTAATCACCAGCGTAGCAGTGTGCTTAATATCAAACCGCTGATCTTTAGCTGCTGTTTCCTGACAGCCTCAGCGCCACATTGGCCTTATATTTCAGAACAGTTTTGAAATCAAATGGTTATGGCTGAAAAGAGAAGAGACTCTAAAATCGGTCTGTAGTTAGGCTACCAATACTGAGAGACCAGCGGAGCGCATCTGCCATTAACCGTGAGTGAAGCTATTCCCAGAAGCCCAGCCCAGGCTTCACTAACTTCATAATTGGGGAGTTTGTGCCTCTGAATTATGACATTTTTTTCAATATTTTGATTCTTTGTATTTTCTTTGTGTATTTCCTATGCTGCCTTGACTGTGTAATTGCTTGTCATGCAGGGCTGCCTTGGAAAAGACACCTTGTTCTCAAAATGGGACTCCACACTGCCTAAATAAATTACACTAATAGCATGTCAAATGAAGCAGATTTCCTGATCTCAAACCCCCGGCCTTTCATTATCACTTAGGTGAAAACAAAATCCTTTGTTCCCGGTCAGTAGATTCCAAATTCAAAACGGAACTCGCACATTTGAGCTATCTTTGTTGGAGGTGCATGGTAACAATTGAATAAGATGAGAGAGGGAAAAAAAAAAAATTGCCCGCACACTGCTCTTTATTTATTAAGCTTTACGTATCGACCTTCGTCAGAGGTGACAAAGGCCTCGAGGCCGATAAGTAAAGCTTAATAAAGAGCAGTGATACCAGGAAGAGCAGTGTGCGGGTTTCTTCTTTTTCGTCACCCTGTCAGTAGACTGATATCACAAGACTATGATTTATGTACGCAGGCTATTCAATTAGCACAGGCAGACCAATTCTTAACTTAAACATTCAGATTGAACGCATATTTAACCATTGAAATTGGACATTTATGGACCAGGGTTTGGAGATCTGATACTGCATACAACAGAGCTTACTGCGTCAATATGACAAAGGAGTATAAAAGTTGTGTTTACCCCAGCTTGAGCCAATCGCGACACTAGATTGATCCGCATTCAACACTGTCACAGCCACACCCACTTACCTCTCATCTGCCCAAGACAAGGCACCAACACAGACAGTCAAAGACGCGTGAAGGAACAATGGTTTGAGTCTAAATAATCATTTATTAAAGTGAAAAGGTCATTGTTTTCTTATATACCTGAGTTCAACCACCTCCTGCTGCTTTCCACTCCACAATGACTGCATGTGAAAGTGTGCACGAGTCTGTGTGCAGGTTCCAAATTGTCTTATTTTACGTGTCTTTTACTATAAATTCTCTGAAAATAGATTGGCCTATACTTTAGAACGCCTGGTGTGTCTATAAGTGATAACTTTGCTGATGGGACCTTCCAAATGCCCCTGTCACCATATTTCAGTCATGCCTTCTACGGTATCCAAAGTGACATTCCATTTTGGATCTACCTGGGGAATTTCAGGCATCATCGCTAATACTTAAGACTATTTGTCACCTTTTGGCGTGACATATGGCATGTTTGAATACAATGTGCTGGGGGGGGGGGGGGTTGTATAAAAAGCCAATGAAATCACATTTATGTCTCGGAGCAATGTAACAAGTGGTCACAACCACATCCCACAAACACAGAATTCTGTAGCCTCCGTTCACCCCTCTATATAACATCGAGTCAGACCTGAGTGAATTTGTTAACACATCTACACAGTTTGTCTCATTGGAAATTGCAGACGTTTTTCATTTTTATCAGAACCAATATGCTGCATAAAAATGGTTTCCCCAATCCTGGTCCTTGAGTTGAGTAGTATAGAAACCTCCCCATCCCATCTCCAAATCAGACATGCTCTACAGTACACCATTCAACTGGTGGGAAGAGCAGATAACTGTTCAACTGAAAAAACTCAAGAGGGTCATTCACTTGTCAGCAATAATAGGGGTAATACCCTTACCTTGCCAACCCAAAGACCAGGATTGAGAAACACAGGAGTAGTTCATGGACTGCTCCCTCTGCCTATACAGTGTTCGCTCCCAGCTAACCCACAACCTCCCATTCTATATACCCTACTTGACTAATGGTTACCACTGGAAATGGATGAGTTACCAGACTGCTTTCACTTATCTGGTCCTTTCAGATCAGTGTTCATGAAGGTAAGCTGAGAGAAGAGCAAGCACATAGTTAAATGGCCGATTTCAGAAAAATAATTGGCTCAAGAGCAGGTTGAGGAAGGGAAACGTACCCAAGTAAGAAACTGGACATTAACAACTTTTGACGTAAGTAAGTAACTTTTTAACAACACAAATAAAGAGCTCTGGGATGCCCACCATCTCTCAATGTATGTTTTTTGTTGTTGTCATGACATAATGTCATAACCTATGAAACCAAAAACAATTGATTGGTGAGTGTCTGAGCGCAAGAGCCACTATCGCATTCTGCAGAGCAGCAATGTCTATATGATTTGTCTAGCGTTACAGGGGTACTGACATAGCCTGCCTCCAGACCGGTTTGTTCCATCTTGCCAACTGTGATAATGACCATAGGAGTTTACAAGACAGCCTGATCTGGGACCATGCTTGGTTAGGCAGTTATGAGGGACATAAACAAGAGTTATAGACATAGATCTTGTTGAGCTACATTTAATACTGAGCCAGGACATAACATCCCAATACACACTATGTAGAGGGAACCTCACCTAAACATCTCCTGATCCTGTGAGTCTGAGCCTATTGGATTAAGTGGTTGTGAGAAACTGCATGATGTCAGAGCGATTGTCAAAAGCCTAAAATACCGCTTGAATTTAAGATAGTGTCGTTTTATATACAGTTCCTGTCAAGAAGCTTCACACAAACGATGTGAGCGTATGATGCGGCAGCTGGCTATCCATGCATGTGAACCACAACTCCTTTTCATTCCTTTTCCAACTTCATTGTCTGAGGTATGAACAGTTGTTAAAAAAAAAAAAAAAGTTTGTTTTGTAATTTTTTGATTTTGTTTCTTAAAAAAACACAATATTCCTGTTTACATTAAGACAGACGGGCAAATTCATGGGTGACGTTTCCCCCAAGCTCTCAACTAAAGGTCCTTTTTTACTTTAACCCATTAGATCAAGGTTAAGATTGGGTAGAGTATAAGCAGAGCACAGATCAGTGTTTTAGGGGCGTCTTCCACCTGGAGCCTGGAACAGTACAAACCAGCTGAGATCAAAGTGAAGTTTCACGAAGACCTAGTCTGCGTCAGAAATAGGGGGTCATTTGGGACGCAGCCCGACACTGCGCAGACGTTCAGAAAGTGTCTACAGCTGTTTGTTTTACACAGTAAAGCATCATATCAGTCAAGCGCCGACAACACAGACATTAACTTTGAAATTAAATCAAATGCTAAACAACAAACAATAATTATTTAAAAAACAAACAAACAAAAAAAAACAATTATCCAAGTTGTCTTTTCTTTCCCTCCGTCTCTTTCTAAACAAAAAAAAATCTTTATTGAGACCAATGGTCAGACAAACAGCATTTCAACCCAGAAGTATGACATCACAAATATGCAGAACGACACTTATTAGTGCACAACATTTTCAGTCTGGGACTTCTCCATTTCATTTAGTCTTTTTTTTTTTTTTTTTTACATTCCTCACAAAGACATATCATCCATGCACCTGGGCTTTCCGTTCCTCTCTTAAGTTCTCAAAGTGCTACTTTTGGTTGGGGTTCGATTGGATGTTCGGAGGGGAGCGAGACAGCCATGTTGTGGGGAGGAAGGGGTTATGGGTAGGTTAAAGCGAGTGAGGGCAAAGCATGAGATTGGCATAACGGGGAGGGGGAGATTGGGGCTAGTTTCCTGGACCCAGATTCAGTCTAGTCCTGGACTAAGAAGCATGTTCGATGGAGATTCTCCATTTAAAGAGGTGAATGGGTGTCAGGGTAGAGATGTGTTCCAGAATGTACATGATATCCCTGGTTTAGTAGTGTGGTTAGTTAAGGTGGTGCAATAGGAACAGTGTGGAGAATGGGAGGTGTGGGGGTAGCGTGGAAGGACATACCTAAGCTAACATTTATCGGTTGATTGTATCCACACTGTCCTGACACGAGGATGGCTAGCGAGAGCCTGAGGATCTATCTGCTGTGCTGGTGCGATTGATGGTGTCTGAAGGCAGTGTGCTCTGCGGTGCTGGTGAGTCTGATTCTGTGTGAGATTGTCAGTAGTCTAGGGACCACTGGCTGTGTAGGAAAGCTCCCTTCTTCGACATGTTGTTAATCACGACCCCTCTGGGGAACATTTCCATGTTGTTCACAGCTAAAAGCCAACCCTCTTCTACACCTTATCCCAAACCAACCGTCTGGTCAAAGCCTGGCTCGTTCACAGTGACAAAGAGTTGATTATCATTATGCTGCATATTGTTTTATTTAAGTAGGAAAGTCACATTGAGATCGGCATCTCTTTTTCAATCGCCGTGCACGTGTTTGAATGACATCCTATTTTCCATACAGTTAAGAGCTTCTAGGTTCCTTTAAATCCCCTTGTGGTAATACTGAGAGTGTGTGTGTTGTGACAGAACGTTAGGCACCGGGCTGAAGCTAGGGATTAGAGTAAGCCTGCAGGAGAGGGGAGGTATTGTATTAGGAGCGGTGGTGATCTGGATTGTGTCGCAACACGGCACATATATAGGGAAAATACAGGGGGAGACATCCCTTTAGTGCAAAACAAACAACTGTCAATGGCTTTGAAGGAGAGGAGGGGGACATGTCGAGAAAGCGCAGAGCTGGCTGGGTGTAGGATTGGATGTGTGGAGAGGACAGTCAGAGAATCATCTCAAAGGCTTTGTGGCTCTCTGGGGAAATCCTTTTTCCATACTTTAGTAGAAAGAGGGTTGCTACTGTGAACGGTGCTGTAAAAAGTACATTATGTGGCAGGTTGCATTGGCTGGGCCTCTCATTCTTGTCTCGTCTCTGGACCTGCCACATTGAGAACCAGGGTATCCATCCACAGGTGAATACTACTGAATTGAGTTAGAGATTAGAGTATGTTTGTTTACCACAACAACAACAACGATAACAACGTCTACAATAACAATGCTTTGGCCCATCCATCGAGCTCAGTTGGCTTCCAAGGTGTACGGTCTGTCTTTTCCAAAGAAATAAAAGTTTCCTTTGAGTTTGTCAGACACAGAATCTTTATTCCCGTCAGTGGGTTTGTTGTTTGTCTTGAACATAGATCGATGGGGGAATCCATTATGAGACTTGGTCTTGTGTGGTAAAAAATACTTGAAAAAGAAAAGTGTAAAAGATAACGACAGCTATGCATGTTGATCTGCAGCCTCTCCCATTTCATGGGGTCTTACTGAACAGGGTAGTAGGGGGACCAAACAGGTCCACATTGGCAACTGTGGAAGTATATGTGTTTTGCACTCAGAGGGGCATCTCTACACTTGACATGAGAGGCGAGGTAGAATCTGTCAGTATTGGAGGTGGTGCCTGTGGTGTAACCACCGGCGAGGTAAGTACACCTCTCGCCGTCCCTCAACCAATCCCACATCAGAGGGGGCGTGAGTTCTGTGTGATGGGCAGGGCAACATACGAGACACACACAGTCTGCAACCAGGAAGTGCAGTGCAGTCCAAACAGGAGATGTAGTGGAGGTTTGGGATAGGTAGAGGTTTGGGACAGGTGAAATGACACAACCTAGGTGAGGATCAACTCACCTCAACTGTCATATGAGGTAAAAGAACAGCAAACTATTGTTTTGTGTGTACACACAGAGAGAGGTATGTATAGATGAGAGGTACCCATATACACAGGCAGAAGGTTATGTTTACTGTATGTATGTATGTATGTATGTATGTATGTATGTATGTATGTATGTATGTATATATTTTTTTTAAAGAGGTATGGCTGTTTTCAGGTAGACAGGTATGTATAGGATGAGAAGTACATGGAGGTAAACCAGTGGGTATATAATGCAGGTACAGAGGTATATGTGCATGCAGGTAAACCGGTGTACTGTATACATGCAGTAAGATAGGTATACAGTACTTGTATGTATGAGGGTAAAGGGTTGTGTATATACACATGACAGTACACTTGCACCTTTGCACAACAAATTGGATATTGTTTGTGTCCATTGTCATAAAGGGAGGTTTGTGTGTCACTCTGTGTAAGGGAGGTATGTAAGGTACAGGGAGGTAGGTTCACAAGTACACGCCTTGGCTAGGAGGAGTTTGGGCCGCACATCAGGGGGTGGAAAGAGTTCAAAAGGGAGAAGTGTGGGGGAACACTTGGTGACTGTCCCAGTGGAGGCCGGTGAGGAGGCCGAAGAGGGGAGCAGCTGGGAGGGAGGAGGCTCTGATGGAAGCTCGATTGTGGGACAAAATACAGCAGCTATCTGCCCTGCTCAAGTGACGGGCGGCTCTGAAAAGCTACGTCAGTCCCATGTATGAATATGTGTGTCTATAGCAGTGTGTGTGTGTGTGTAGATGTACATCAGTGGCTTTATGTGTGAGGTTTGATTTTGTAAACTTATTGTCTGTGAATGTACGTGTGTATATGTTTGTCTGCCTCTCAGAGCGATTTCCTTCCACTAACACAGAGCTCCACCAGTACCACTACCCCAACCGGACCTCGGGGGTTTGGGTTTGCATACATGTGCACCTGGTGTATAACAACACAGGAGCAGAATACCGCTCAGGGCTCCTAGCCTCTCTGTTAGATAGACGCACAGCGCAGTCAGAGAACCACACTTTAGAGGGGGGCCCCACACCCCAACTCAAAGTGGGGCCCAGCAGCCACAAGAGCCCCAAGTGCGGCCAGAAACGAATCATCAAAACGGCTACGCAAAAGAAAGCCTTTGGTTTTCTGAGACTTTTTTCTTGGTGATTATCCGTGTTGCTGGTGGTGGTAATATTGTGTTTCACAAAACAAAGAAAGCGGCCAATTTCTTTACCCCTTTTCTTTTCCCCTAATAATTCCCCCCTCTCTCTTCCATCTCTTCCAGGTCAGAAGTCAGTTCATACTTCCTGGTCCTCGAAGACCTCCAGGAAGAGCGGAGGGAAGAGCTCGTTGGGACACTCCACCTTCATGTGGAGGAAGCGGCTGGCGTGGCACGCCCCGATCATCCTCAGGTCCGTCACCTTCATCAGCAGCTTGGGCCAGAAGTGGGGAATGTTGTGCTTGCGGTGGTTGATGTAGTGCTCGAAGGCAAGCAGGTACGTCTCCTGGCACTTCTCGATCTTATCTACTGACGTCAGGCCCGAGCGATCTGAGAGGAACGCACAAATACATACCTTTTAAAGACCAATAATAATACTAGAGAAATGGTAGATATTGAAGCTTGTTCATAAAATGTTACCAACATAGGGAGACCTTCAGTGTGTTCATACAGCTGTTCTTTGTTCATAAAGATGTTATGTCTGTTCTTAAAGTGGTTATGATCCTGATGTCCTTCCATTGATTGACTGTTTTGTTTATAGTGCAGCTGTGTCTGTTCATTAAGATATTATGTCTGCTCATAGAGTTGTTATAACCTTTCCACAGCCTCCAGGGCCCTCACCTGAGCTCATGAGGAGCACAGCCTGCAGCAGGGCCACCTCAGAGTCGTCCAGGTTAAACTGTGCCAGACTCTTGCCCAAATCAAAGATGGCGTCCGACACCACGCCCAGCCCGCCATTCTTCAACTGCTCCCTCTTCACCGCCATCTCACCGCTCAGGGTAAGCGTCTCGCTCTCTGGGTCATAGCGCACGGCGGCACGCAGCGACATGATCTCCATACAGCAGCCTTTCAATAGGATGATCTGGTCCTCACAAGGCAGCTGGAGGGAGGATAGGAGAGGGAGACTGTTAGTGTGTACACCAAATAAACACTGATGTCATCCCATGGCAGTGAGGGGCCTGAGAGGAAACCTATAGTCAGCTGAGGTAGATTGCACTAAAGGTCAAGACACACACACACACACACACACACAGAGAGATATACAGACGTGAGGACTGCAGTGTGCATAAGGCAACTATAGGGCACATGTACATTATACACACATACACAGCCTGGGAACAAACTGAAAGATCCAGTTACTAAATATCCAGTAATTCTAGCAGCTACCACAACAACATTATTCCTCTGCTGGCCAGTGAGACTGCATTGATAGTCCAGCTACAGATTACATAACTGGTAAATCACAATCTTTCGGGACTGTCTGTCGGGGACCGTGGATGAAGGTGAGTTCTGTGCACCCTAGTCTGAGTACCGTGTGCATGCGCACGCGCGTGTGAGAGAAAGTGAGTGAGTGTGAAACAGCAGCATTATGTCCTCATTATATAGCAGATTGAGTCATATGCAGGAGGCAGTGGTGAATATACAGTATAACAAGCACGCACGCAGGAACGAACAGACACCATGACAATAAGTTCTGCGGAAGGAAGAGAAAGAGGAGGTAATCACAGTCAAGTGTGTGTTGATGAGCCCCATTAGAGACTCACAGGGACAAATGAGGACACAGGACAGAGACACACAGGAACTTACACACACATGCACAGTCCTTTAAACCCACCTCTGAGAACATGGGCAGTTTTTTGGCAAAGTCGACGACGCGTGTGATGGCAGGGGTGATGATCTTGGTGAACTCGCTGAAGGCCTCCAGGTCTACCTTGTCTCCGTCTGGGGTGGGAACCCCGGGGGACTGACCTATGTCCTCAGGCTGGGGAAACAAAGATGGTGTCTAATGAATAGTCACATCGGTCAAACAGTCAGATCAACCAACATCCACATCTGGTTTGATATTTAATTTTGGTTGTTCACCAGACCTGGGTTCAAATATATGTGTATTTATATACTTATTTTCTGTGCATTTGAGTATTTTCAAATAGTGTGGCAGAAATAAACTACTTATATTTGAAGTATGAAACTATTTTTAATTACTAAGCTATTTATAGGAAATCATTTAAAATAATTCATTCTCCTCTGAACAGTTGATGTTGAGATGTGTCTGGTAATTGAACTCTGAAGCATTTATTTGGGCTGTAATTTCAGAGGCTCGTAACTCTAATGAACTTGGGTCTTCCTTTCCTGTGGCGGTCCTCATGAGAGCTAGTTTCATCATAGTGCCTGATGGTTTTTGTGACTGCACTTGAAGAACCGTTCAAAGTTCTAGAAAATTCCCGCGTTGACTGACCTTCATGTCTTAAAGTAATGATGGACGGTTGTTTCTATTTACTTATTTGAGCGGTTCTTGACATAATATGGACATTGTCTTTCACCAAATAGGGCTATCTTCTGTATACCACCCCTACCTTGTCACAACAATTGACTGCCTCAAAGCCAAGAGTGGGCAAAACTGTCAAGGCAAAAGGCGGCTACTTTGAAGAATCTCAAATCTATTTTGATTTGTTTAACACTTTTTTGATGACTGCATGATTCCATGTGTTATTTCATAGTTTGATGTCTTCACTATTATTCTACAATGTAGAAAATAGTAAAAATAAAGAAAAACCCTGGAATGAGAAGGTGTGCCTAAACTTTTGACAGGTACTGTATGTATTCAAGTGCAGACTGTTTTGTCTCTGTGTGTGTGTCCGTGTGGTTAAGGTGATGTACTTAGTGAGTGTGGTGATGCACCGACTGAGTGAGTGACCGAGTGAGTGTGGTGATGCACCGACTGAGTGAGTGACCGAGTGAGTGTGGTGATGCACCGACTGAGTGAGTGACCGAGTGAGTGAGTGACCGAGTGAGTGTAGTGATGCACCGACCGAGTGACCGACCGAGTGACCGACCGACCGACCGAGTGACCGACCGACCGTGGTGATGCACCGAGTGAGTGACCGACCGAGTGTGGCGATGCACCGACCAAGTGACCGAGTGAGTGCGGCGATGCACCGAACAAGTGACCGCCCGAGTGAGTGCGGCGATGCACCGAACGAGTGACCGACCGAGTGAGTGAGTGTGGCGATGCACCGAGTGAGTGTGGCGATGAACCGAGTGAGTGAGTGACCGAGTGAGTGTGGCGATGCACCGAGTGAGTGAGAGACCGAGTGAGTGTGGCGATGCACCGAGTGAGTGAGAGACCGAGTGAGTGTGGCGATGCACCGAGTGAGTGAGTGACCGAGTGAGCGTGGCGATGCACCGACTGAGTGACCGACTGAGCGTGGCGATGCACCGAGTGATGCACCGACTGAGTGACCGAGTGAGTGTGGCGATGCACCGAGTGAGTGAGTGACCGAGTGAGCGTGGCGATGCACCGAGTGAGTGAGTGACCGAGTGAGCGTGGCGATGCACCGAGTGAGTGAGTGACCGAGTGAGTGTGGCGATGCACCGAGTGAGTGAGTGACCGAGTGAGCGTGGCGATGCACCGACTGAGTGACCGACTGAGCGTGGCGATGCACCGAGTGATGCACCGACTGAGTGACCGAGTGAGTGTGGCGATGCACCGAGTGAGTGAGTGACCGAGTGAGTGTGGCGATGCACCGAGTGATGCACCGACTGAGTGACCGACAGTGTGGTGATGCACCGAGTGAGTGAGTGAGAGAGTGTGGCAATGCACCGAGTGAGTGAGTGACCGAGTGAGTGTGGCGATGCACCGAGTGAGTGAGTGACCGAGAGAGTGTGGCGATGCACCGAGTGAGTGAGTGACCGAGAGAGTGTGGCGAGTGAGTGAGTGACCGAGAGAGTGACCGAGAGAGTGCCGAGAGAGTGTGGCGAGTGAGTGAGTGACCGAGAGAGTGACCGAGAGAGTGTGGCGATGCACCGAGTGAGTGAGTGACCGAGAGAGTGTGGCGATGCACCGAGTGAGTGAGTGACCGAGAGAGTGTGGCGATGCACCGAGTGAGTGAGTGACCGAGAGAGTGTGGCGATGCACCGAGTGAGTGAGTGACCGAGAGAGTGTGGCGATGCACCGAGTGAGTGAGTGACCGAGTGAGTGTGGCGATGCACCGAGTAATGCACCGACTGAGTGACCGACAGTGTGGTGATGCACCGAGTGAGTGAGTGAGAGAGTGTGGCAATGCACCGAGTGAGTGAGTGACCGAGTGAGTGTGGCGATGCACCGAGTGAGTGAGTGACTGAGAGAGCGTGTGGTGATGCACCGAGTGAGTGAGTGACCGAGAGAGTGTGGCGATGCACCGAGTGAGTGAGTGACCGAGTGAGTGTGGCGATGCACCGAGTGATGCACCGACTGAGTGACCGACAGTGTGGTGATGCACCGAGTGAGTGAGTGAGAGAGTGTGGCAATGCACCGAGTGAGTGAGTGACCGAGTGAGTGTGGCGATGCACCGAGTGAGTGAGTGACCGAGAGAGCGTGGCGATGCACCGAGTGAGTGAGTGACCGAGTGAGCGTGGCGATGCACCGACTGAGTGAGTGACCGAGTGAGCGTGGCGATGCACCGACTGAGTGACCGAGTGAGCGTGGCGATGCACCGACTGAGTGACCGAGTGAGCGTTGCGATGCACCGACTGAGTGACCGACTGAGCGTGGCGATGCACCGAGTGATGCACCGACTGAGTGACCGAGTGAGTGTGGCGATGCACCGAGTGAGTGAGTGACCGAGTGAGTGTGGCGATGCACCGAGTGATGCACCGACTGAGTGACCGACAGTGTGGTGATGCACCGAGTGAGTGAGTGAGAGAGTGTGGCGATGCACCGAGTGAGTGAGTGACCGAGAGAGTGTGGCGATGCACCGAGTGAGTGAGTGACCGAGAGAGTGTGGCGATGGACCGAGTGAGTGAGTGACCGAGAGAGTGTGGCGATGCGCCGAGTGAGTGAGTGACCGAGAGAGTGTGGCGATGCGCCGAGTGAGTGAGTGACCGAGAGAGTGTGGCGATGCACCGAGTGAGTGAGTGACCGAGAGATTGTGGCGATGCACCGAGTGAGTGAGTGACCGAGTGAGTGTGGCGATGCGCCGAGTGAGTGAGTGAGAGAGTGTGGCGATACGCCGACTGAGTGAGTGACCGAGTGAGCGTGGCGATACGCCGACTGAGTGAGTGACCGAGTGAGCGTGGCGATGCGCCGACTGAGTGAGTGACCGAGTGAGCGTGGCGATGCGCCGACTGAGTGAGTGACCGAGTGAGCGTGGCGATGCGCCGACTGAGTGACCGACTGAGCGTGGCGATGCACCGAGTGATGCACCGACTGAGTGACCGAGTGAGCGTGGCGATGCACAGAGTGAGTGAGTGACCGAGTGAGCGTGGCGATGCGCCGACTGAGTGAGTGACCGAGTGAGCGTGGCGATGCGCCGACTGAGTGACCGACTGAGCGTGGCGATGCACCGAGTGATGCACCGACTGAGTGACCGAGTGAGCGTGGCGATGCACAGAGTGAGTGAGTGACCGAGTGAGTGTGGCGATGCACCGAGTGAGTGAGTGACCGAGTGAGTGTGGCGATGCACCGAGTGATGCACCGACTGAGTGACCGAGAGAGTGTGGCGATGCACCGAGTGAGTGAGTGACCGAGAGAGTGTGGCGATGCACCGAGTGAGTGAGTGACCGAGAGAGTGTGGCGATGCACCGAGTGAGTGAGTGACCGAGAGAGTGTGGCGATGCACCGAGTGAGTGAGTGAGTGAGAGAGTGTGGCGATGCACCGAGTGAGTGAGTGAGAGAGTGTGGCGATGCACCGAGTGAGTGCGTGAGAGAGTGTGGCGATGCACCGAGTGAGTGCGTGAGAGAGTGTGGCGATGCACCGAGTGAGTGCGTGAGTGTGGCGATGCACCGAGTGAGTGCGTGAGTGTGGCGATGCACCGAGTGAGTGCGTGAGTGTGGCGATGCACCGAGTGAGTGCGTGAGTGTGGCGATGCACCGAGTGAGTGCGGCGATGCACCGAGTGAGTGCGGCGATGCACCGAGTGAGTGAGTGTGGCGATGCACCGAGTGAGTGACCGACCGAGTGTGGCGACGCACCGACCGAGTGAGTGACCGACCGAGTGTGGCGACGCACCGACCGAGTGACCGACCGAGTGTGGCGACGCACCGACCGAGTGACCGACCGACGCGACCACGCACCGACCAAGTGACCGACTGACCGTGGCGACGCACCGACCGAGTGACCGACTGTGGCGACGCACCGACCGACCGACCGTGGCGGCGCAACGACCGACCGACCGTGGCAACGCAACGACCGAGGCGACGTACCGACCGACCGACCGTGGCGACGCACCGACCGACCGACCGACCGAGTGTGGCGACGCACCGACCGAGTGACCGACCGACCGAGGCGACCGTGGCGACGCACCGACCGAGTGACCGACCGACCGTGGAGACGCACCGACCGAGTGACCGACCGACCGTGGCGACGCACCGACCGTGGCGACGCACCGACCGTGGCGACGCACCGACCGACCGACCGTGGCGACGCACCGGCCGACCGACCGTGGCGACGCACCGGCCGACCGACCGTGGCGACGCACCGACCGTGGCGACGCACCGACCGACCGTGGCGACGCACCGACCGACCGACCGTGGCGACGTGAGTGAGTGACCGACCGACCGTGGCGAGTGTGGCAACGCACCGACCGACCGACCGTGGCGACGACCGAGCGACCGACCGACCGTGGCGTGACGCAGCGACCGACCCGACCGTGGCGACGCACCGACCGACCGTGGCGTGACGACCGACCGACCGTGGCGACGCACCGACCGACCGAGGCGACATGACCGACCGACCGTGTGGCGACCACCGACCGTGGCGGCGCACCGACCGACCGAGTGCGGCGACCGACCGACCGAGGCGACGCACCGACCGACCGTGGCGACGCACCGACCGACCGAGGCGACGCACCGACCGACCGAGGCGACGCACCGACCGACCGTGGCGACGCACCGACCGACCGTGGCGACGCACCGACCGACCGTGGCGACGCACCGACCGAGTGAGTGCGGCGATGCACCGAGTGAGTGCGTGAGTGTGGCGATGCACCGAGTGAGTGAGTGTGGCGATGCACCGAGTGAGTGAGTGTGGCGATGCACCGAGTGAGTGACCGACCGAGTGTGGCGACGAGTGTGGCCGACCGAGTGAGTGACCGACCGAGTGTGGCGACGCACCGACCGAGTGACCGACCGACCGTGGCGACGCACCGACCGAGTGACCGACCGACCGTGGCGACGCACCGACCGAGTGACCGACCGACGCGACCACGCACCGACCGAGTGACCGACGCGACCACGCACCGACCGAGTGACCGACTGACCGTGGCGACGCACCGACCGACTGTGGCGACGCACCGACCGACCGAGGCGACGCACCGACCGAGTGACCGACCGACCGTGGAGACGCACCGACCGAGTGACCGACCGACCGTGGCGACGCACCGACCGTGGTGACGCACCGACCGACCGACCGTGGCGACGCACCGGCCGACCGACCGTGGCGACGCACCGGCCGACCGACCGAGGCGTGGCGCCGAGTGGTGACCGGCCGACCGACCGATGGCGACGCCGAGTGGTGACCGACCGTGGCGACGCACCGACCGACCGTGGCGACGCACCGACCGACCGTGGCGACGCACAGACCGTGGCGACGCACCAACCGACCGTGGCGACGCAACAACCGACCGACCGTGGCGACGCACCGACCGACCGAGGCGACGCACCGACCGACCGAGGCGACGCACCGACCGACCGAGGCGACGCACCGACCGACCGACCGACCGTGGCGACGCACCGACCGACCGTGGCGACGCACCGACCGGCCGTGGCGACGCACCGACCGACCGAGGCGACGCACCGACCGACCGTGGCGACGCACCGACCGACCGTGGCGACGCACCGACCGACCGAGGCGACGCACCGACCGACCGAGGCGACGCACCGACCGACCGAGGCGACGCACCGACCGACCGTGGCGACGCACCGACCGACCGTGGCGACGCACCGACCGAGTGAGTGCGGCGACGCACCGAGTGAGTGAGTGTGGCGATGCACCGAGTGAGTGAGTGTGGCGATGCACCGAGTGAGTGACCGACCGAGTGTGGCGACGCACCGACCGAGTGAGTGACCGACCGAGTGTGGCGACGCACCGACCGAGTGACCGACCGACCGTGGCGACGCACCGACCGAGTGACCGACCGACCGTGGCGACGCACCGACCGAGTGACCGACTGTGGCGACGCACCGACCGACCGAGGCGACGCACCGACCGACCGTGGCGACGCACCGACCGAGTGAGTGACCGACCGAGTGTGGCGACGCACCGACCGAGTGACCGACCGACCGTGGCGACGCACCGACCGAGTGACCGACCGACCGTGGCGACGCACCGACCGAGTGACCGACCGACCGTGGCGACGCACCGACCGAGTGACCGACCGACCGTGGCGACGCACCGACCGAGTGACCGACCGACCGAGGCGACGCACCGACCGACCGACCGACCGTGGCGACGCACCGACCGACCGACCGTGGCGACGCACCGACCGACCGACCGTGGCGACGCACCGACCGACCGACCGTGGCGACGCACCGACCGACCGACCGTGGCGACGCACCGACCGACCGACCGTGGCGACGCACCGACCGACCGACCGTTGCGACGCACCGACCGACCGACCGTTGCGACGCACCGACCGACCGACCGACCGACGGCCCGACCGACCGACCGACCGATGCGACGACCGACCGATGCGACGACCGACCGACCGTGGACCGACCGACCGACCGTGGCGACGCGACCGACCGACCGACGCACCGACCGACCGACCGGACCTTACCGACCGACCGACCGACGCACCGACCGACCGACCGACCGAGCGACGCACCGACCGACCGACCGACCGTGGCGACGCACCGACCGACCGACCGTGGCGACGCACCGACCGACCGACCGTGGCGGCACCGACCGACCGACCGTGGCTACGCACCGACCGACCGACCGTGGCTACGCACCGACCGACCGACCGTGGCTACGCACCGACCGACCGACCGTGGCTACGCACCGACCGACCGACCGTGGCTACGCACCGACCGACCGACCGTGGCTACGCACCGACCGACCGACCGTGGCTACGCACCGACCGACCGTGGCTACGCACCGACCGACCGACCGTGGCTACGCACCGACCGACCGACCGTGGCTACGCACCGACCGACCGACCGTGGCTACGCACCGACCGACCGAGTGTGGCGACGCACCGACCGAGTGAGTGACCGACCGAGTGTGGCGACGCACCGACCGACCGAGTGTGGCGACGCACCGACCGAGTGAGTGAGGCGATGCACCGACCGAGCGAGCGACCGACCGAGCGACCGACCGAGTGACCGACCGAGTGACCGACCGAGTGACCGACCGAGTGACCGACCGAGTGAGTGACCGACCGACCGAACGACCGACCGAGTGAACGACCGACCGAGTGAACGAACGACCGAGTGAACGAACGACCGACCGTGGCGATGCACCGACCGAGTGACCGACCGACCGAGTGTGGCGATGCACCGACCGAGTGACCGACCGACCGAGTGTGGCGATGCACCGACCGAGTGACCGACCGACCGAGTGTGGCGATGCACCGACCGACCGAGTGTGGCGATGCACCGACCGACCGAGTGTGGCGATGCACCGACCGACCGAGTGTGGCGATGCACCGACCGACCGTGGCGATGCACCGACCGACCGAGTGTGGCGATGCACCGACCGAGTGACCGACCGACCGAGTGTGGCGATGCACCGACCGACCGAGTGTGGCGATGCACCGACCGACCGAGTGTGGCGATGCACCGACCGACCGAGTGTGGCGATGCACCGACCGACCGAGTGTGGCGATGCACCGACCGACCGTGGCGATGCACCGACCGACCGAGTGTGGCGATGCACCGACCGAGTGACCGACCGAGTGAGTGTGGCGATGCACCGAACGAGTGACCGAACGAGTGAGTGTGGCGATGCACCGAACGAGTGACCGAACGAGTGACCGACCGACCGACCGAGCGACCGACCGAGCGAGCGACCGAGTAAACGAGCGAGCGAGCGACCGAACGACCGAGTGACCGACCGACCGACCGACCGAGTGACCGACCGAGTGAGTGAGCGACCGAGTGAGTGAGCGACCGAGTGAGTGAGCGACCGAGTGAGTGAGTGACCGACCGAGTGAGGCGATGCACCGACCGAGCGAACGACCGAGCGAGCGACCGAGCGAACGACCGAACGAGTGAACAACCGAGTGAACCACCGAGTGACCGACCGACCGACCGACCGAGTGACCGACCGAGTGACCGCCCGACCGACCGAGCGAACGACCGAGCGAACGACCGAACCGAGCGAACGAGTGACCGACCGAGTGAACGACCGAGTGAGTGAGTGACCGACCGACCGACCGACCGACCGAGGGAGCGATCGACCGAGGGAGCGATCGACCGAGGGAGCGACCGACCGAGCGAACGACCGACCGACCGACCGAGTGCGTGACCGACCGAGTGCGTGACCGAGTGACCGAGGGACCGACCGACCGACCGAGGCGATGCACTGAGCGAGCGAGCGAGGCGATGCACTGAGCGAGCGAGCGAGGCGATGCACTGAGCGAGCGAGGCGATGCACTGAGCGAGCGAGGCGATGCACTGAGCGAGCGAGGCGATGCACTGAGCGAGCGAGGCGATGCAACGAGCGAGCGAATGAGGTGATGTCCTGAGTGTGAGGAAGAGAGAGACACAGATTGTACCAGTACTCCTTCTGTTATGCCTGTTTTTGAGGCGGTGGTTAACACCACATCAACTTTACTTTCAACAATAAAACTCTTCATACTGCGTCTCATTTGCCTGGTTGCCTTGCAACAACTTAGTCTAACTTAGCCCTAGCCTAGCCAACTTTAGATTAGCCTAGCATCTCACCAGGAACTTGCGTTTCTGTTTCCAGTGGGAGCCCTGCGCGTTGGTGTGGCGGTGGGCCTCTGTCACATGGCGAATCAGCTCCCACTCCGAGTTGTCGGGCTCCGGACGGGTCTGCAGTGTCTTCACAATCTCGTCTTTCTTCCTCTTCTCCCGGTTCTCCTCAATCAGACGCCGCTTGGCAACCCGCTTAGAGTCGTCCAGCACCACTAAGGACAGAGTTGTTTTGTGAACCTACTGTATTTCAGTACTAAATGTAGAGGTAATGGGAGTGTAAAGCAGTGAGAAGGTAGGTGTGATATATATGATTGACACTCATGGTTACACACTCATGGAGTGTGTGTGTGACACTCACAGTCCATAGCCATGCCAACTGCGATGCACTTCCTGAAGCGACACAGTTGGCACTGGTTCCTTGTGATCTTGTCGATGATGCAGCAGCCATCGTACTTACAGGAGTAAGCCGGGTGAAGGTTCTTCTGGATGGTGCGCCTGAAGAAACCCTGTGGACATTGGTAGCGTCAACTTAGCTATGTCAAAATACATTATCAACTTAATGACGTATCAACCACGTTGCTAGTTGTTTAGCTTAGAGACTAAGTTTACAAAAAAATACAATTGGTTCTGCAATGAAGAAAATCCGATGTGTGGAGACCAAAGTTTTTTTTTCAATTTCAATTTATTTTAGAATAGGGAACTTTTTTCTTTAAGAAAAGTGCAAGGGTGACAATATATGCTAGTTGGACACAATTGTATACATTTTTTAAATGTCACTAGTATAATTTGTCAATAATTTTGCAATAATTCTCGATAGTTAAATCAGAAATAACACTAACTCATTTGATGCATATACGAAGGAAAATCAGGTTATTCCCTAGAAGTTACATTGGAATGCCTAGGTCATATAACATTTGACCAAACCAGTCCTTGAAGTCCCACAGGCCAGTCATGGGCCATGGTCTCTCACCTTGCAGCCCTCGCATGTGATGCAGCGGTAATGGTAGCCGGTGGCCTTGTCTCCACATACCACACACGGCTCATCCTTCTCCAAGTAGCTGGGGATGTATCCTTGGACAGAGAGGCTCAGTGCTGAGTGAGAGATGGACAGGAGGAAAAGGAGAGGAGGAAGGAAGAGGAGGAAAGAGGAAGAGTAGAGGAGGTAGAGAGAGTACAGGAGGAGGAGGAGGGGAAGCAAAGGAGGAGGAAAGACAGTGGAGGAGAAATGAAGAGGAGGGAGGAAGAGAGGAGTACACGAGGGGGAAGAGAAGGAGGAAGAAGAGGAGGAGGGAGTAGAGAAGGAGAGAGAGCGGAAGAAGGAGAAGTGTTAACACAGGAGCAACAAAAGCACATGTAATATGTGTGTGTGTTTGATTAGGTCTGTCTGTTTCCTGTGTGGGCACACACGTGCACACACACAGTTGAAGTCAGAAGTTTACATACACCTTAGACAAATATATTTAAACTCAGTTTCATAATTCCTGACATTTAATCCTAGTAAAAAGTCCCTGTCTTAGGTCAGTTAGGACTACCACTTTATTTTAAGAATGTGAAATGTTAGAATAATAGTAGAGAGAATAATTTATTTCAGCTTTTATTTCTTTCATCACATTCCCAGTGGGGCAGAAGTTTACACACGCTCAGTATTTGGTAGCATTGCCTTTACATCGTTTAACTTGGGTCAATTGTTTTGGGAAGCCTTCCACAAGCTTCCCACAATAAGTTGGGTGAATTTTGGCCAATTCCTCCTGACAGAGCTGGTGTAACTGTGTCAGGTTCGTGTGCCTCCTTGATTGCACACACTTTTTCAGTTTTGCCTACAAATTTTCTATAGGATTGAGGTCAGGGTTTTGTGATATCTACTCCAATACCTTGACTTTGTTGTCCTTAGGCCATTTTGCCACAACTTTGGAAGTATGCTTGGGGTCATAGTCCATTTGTAAGATCCCTTTACGACCAAGCTTGAACTTCCTGACTGATGTATTGAGATGTTGCTTCAATATATCCACATAATTATCCTGCTGCCATCTATTTTGTGAAGTGCACCAGTGCCTCCTGCAGCAAATCACCCGCACAATATGATGCTGCCACCCCAGTGCTTCACGGTTGGGACATTGTTTTTCGGCTTGCAACATAACAATGGTCATTATGGCCAAACCGTTATATTTTTGTTTCATCAGACCGGAGTACATTTCTCAAAAAAGTACGATCTTCGTCCTCATGTGCAGTTGTAAACCATAGTCTAGCTTTTTTTATGGCGGTTTTGGAGCAGTGTTAGTTTATGTTTCTTCCTTGCTGAGAGGCCTTTCAGGTTGTCGATATACGACTCTTTTTACTGTGGATATAGGTACTTTTGTACCCGTTTCCTCCAGCATCTTCACAAGGTCCTTTTGCTGTTGTTCTGGGATTGATTTGCACTTAATCTCTAGGAGACAGAACGCGTCTCCTTCCTGAGCATTATAAAGGCTGCGTGGTCCCATGGTGTTTATACTTGCGTACTATTGTTTGTACAGATGAACGTGGTAGCTTCAGGTTTTTGGAAATTGTTCCCAAGGTTGAACCAGACTTGTGAAGGTCTACAATTATTTATTTTTCTGAGGTCTTGGCTTATTTCTTTTGACTGTCCCATGATGATGTCAAGCAAAGAGGCACTGAGATTGAAGGTCGCCCTTGAAATACATCCACAGGTACACCTCCAATTGACTCAAATGATGTATATTAGCCTATCAGAAGCTTCTAAAGCCAAGACATCCATTTTTTGTGAATTTTCCAGGCTGTTTAAAAAGGCACAGTCAACTTAGTGTATGTAAACTTCTGACACACTGGAATTGTGATAACAGTGAATTATAAGTGAAATAATCTGTCTGTAAACAATTGTTGGAAAAATTCCTTGTGTCATGCCCAAAGTAGATGTCCTAACCGACTTGCCAATAGTTTGTTAACAAGAAATGTGTTGAGTGACTGAAAAACTCATTTTAAATCACTCCAACCTAAGTGTATGTACATTTCTGACTTCAACTGTACAGTATACACACGCACATACACACACCACTCTGACCTAATATCACTCCAGGGGAAATCCTAAAGTCACTCACCTCAAGTCTTCAGAGCAGAGAACCACATTTACCGCATGGCGGTGCCAAGACTACACAGCTGAAACATATTTATTCCTGACAATTCTAACTTGGAGTCCCCTCTTTGCAAACGACCTACTTAAATGAAAATGGTTCTCCAATTCATCTCCTGAAACGCGTGCCCGCGTCTTTGTCGAAAACACTGAAAGCAATTTGGCAGATACTCCACATATTGTAATACACCATATGGTTTAAGTAGAGAAAATAAATACTAACCATCTGACCACCTAGGAATGCTGTCCCGCCCTCATAAAAAAAGAAAATGCTTTATAGAAGGGTATCCAAACTATGTGGCTGAGTGGCTAGAGTGTAAGTGCTTAGAAAAGCTACATGATACAACCATTTGTTAATGAGCGTCGCCTTGTCCTTAACTGAGGAATGGTGGCCATTGGCTTGTACACAAACTTACCAGACATGCTCTTCACCGAACATGTGCTGTTCTTTCTCTTCCTTTTTGGGCCATCAGGCCACCTGGAGAGAGGGAGGGAGAGAGAAAGACAGAAACAGACAGACAGAAGGGTAGGGAGAGAGAGGAGGATAGATAAAGCGAGACAGAGAAAGAGGATAGATAGAGAAATGGAGAATGTAACTTCATTCGAACACACAACCAGCACCTTTAAATAACATTCCACCAACCAATCTGCCCTGTAACTAAAAATCCCGCCACCAAAACAAGCCCACTACAAAGCAGGGCAGCCACACAAATCTCTTCACAAGCCGATTACCATTTCATTGACAGAACAAACTACCTCCCATCCACCGAACAACATATTATTCCGAAAATTGCCTAATGTTATTCAGTTACTAGGCTCACAGTAACCTGGTTCTTATATGTAATCCACATGACATGACCATTTTAGTGATCTCACAAAACATACACCAGGCATACAACATCTGGACTACTGCCTGAGAAGACATGAGGGAGAGGTACTGAGGGAGAGGTACTGAGGGAGAGGTACTGAGGGAGAGGTACTGAGGGAGAGGTACTGAGGGAGAGTGTTAGAGAGAAACCATAGAAACAGAGGGGAGAGCTAGAAAGAGAAAGGTGTGCAACTGGATCACAAAAAAACTCACCAAAGGTCACTTCCACTTAGAAAACTGAGGTTTGTCCTAGCACACGCTACACACATTACCATCAGTTGATACCCAATGTTACAACACATCTATTTGGGTATTTCGGTTTTATTTTAACATCAAAGTCATTGACGTGTGCTGCTGCTCCCCTTAGGAGGAGCGGTTGTCTTTAGCCTGGTCAAGCAGGCGGACCACTGTACTCATGCTTCCTTTCACAAGAGAAGCTAATCGCGGAATCAGGCTGCTTTCATAAGGACATGTTTTCTTGGAATCAGAGAGCTCTTTCACTGTGCTGGACGAAGTCCCCGTGTCTTTCTCTACGCATATCCTCTCTGACATTGTCAATGTGATACGGTCACTCCCTAACACCACCATTCGTTTTTACCTCTCATTCACCCAGCCTCAAGTGTTCTGTGGAGGGTACAGCGCCAGGGCATTCATTTAACCACACTCCACACACGTACGTACAGATGCCACAAGAGACTAATTCCCTTGACACCATCATTCGTCCATACATGATAGTTTTACAGATCAACTTCTGTCAAGCATCCTCTTAAATTGTGCTTCATCTAAATGACTGGTCTATCGTTATATAACATCAAGTTACAGTTGAAGTGAGTCATTATGATTGGCTTAGCACATTGCCTTCAATGTGAGTTCAGTGATAAGAGATTCTCCGTCCTCTCTCCTCTATACCCCTCGACTTGTCCCCTCTCTACCCCTTTTCTCCATTCAATCTCTCTCCCTCTCCCGGTTCCCGCTCCCCTTCTCCATCAGAGATATGTTAATCCCAAAATGGTCTCTCCTCCTTTTCAAATGTGATGATGCAAGCTAGATTGTTTTCCATTTCTTTCACAGTGAAGGTGCGCTTAAAGCAAGAACGTTCAACTACATTTCAAATACACTGTGGTCAACTTGGCTTTTGCTGTCATAAGCTCACACACACAGAGACACACACAGAGACACACACAGAGACACACACAGAGACACACACAGAGACACACACAGAGACACACCTGTTGATGCAATAGGGCTGCAGAATATGCATGGCTGTCGTCTGTATATCCCCCTGAGAGAACTGTATAGTATATTTTTCCAGAGCGATCCTCTCGGTACAGTATCTGGGATGCTGTGATGTTCGCTGGGTGCTTCAGCCCTCAGTACTCTCTCTCTCTCTCTCTCTCACTCCCTCCTTTTCTGGCAGGGAGTACGTTACTTTGCTTTCACTTCCCAACCCCTCTCCCTCTTTCCATCTCTCGCTCGATGCTTCCCCCTCCCTCTCTCGCTCATGCTTTCATCTGTTGACGCCCCCCCCCCCCTGATGACAACCAATTAGTGATAACTATCACCTGATGTGACAGAGCTTTAGAAGACCTCTCCCTGTTCCATCCCTTCTCAAAATCCCTCAGTCCTCCTCAGAATGACTTGATCTTCAATCCCAAGTCACAGAGGCTTTGCTTATATAATCATGAAGATTGTAGAATACAATGGGACCCACAGCTAACATGCTGTGACTTTATTATGGAACACCTGGTAAGTATTCCAGGGAGCTTCATCTAAATGACTGGTTGTCTTTTAATGGTGTTACAAAGGAAAATAAAGATAGGTAAATGTGTTTGATTGATCAATAATATCAATGGGTTTAATCAATGGCTCTTCGTTTTCAGAAACACAAGCAGATTTTTATATACACACACTGAACAAAAATATGACAATTTAAGATTTTACAGAGTTACAGATCATATAAGGAAATCAGTCAATTGAACTGAATTAATGAGGGCCTAATCTATATATTTCACAGGACTAGGAATAAAGATATGCATCCATTAGTCACAGATACCTTTCAAAAAAAAAAGGAAGGGACGTAGATCCGAAAACCAGTGACCACTATTTGCCTCCTGCAGCGCAACACGTCTCCTTTGCATAGAGTTAGTTAGCGACATGGGGACGTGCATTATGCTGTAACATGAGGTGATGAGGCGGATGAATGGCATGACAATGGGCCTCAGGATCTTGTTAGGTTCTCTCTGTGCATTCAAATTGCCATAGATAAAATGCAATTGTGCTTGTTGTCCATAGCTTATGCCTGCCTGCCCATACCATAACCCAATCGCCAGCATGGGGCACTCTTAACTACATTGACATCAGCAAAGCACGCGCCCACACGTAGAAAAATGTACATTCAATTCTCTGGCAACATCATAGTCAGCAAGCTAAATGCACACTCCATAAAAACTTTTGACAATTGTGGCATTGTGCTGTCTGACAAAACTGCACATTTAAGAGTGGCCTTTTTTTGTCCCCAGCACAAGGTGCACCTGTGTAATGAAATGATCATGCTGTTTAATCAGCTTCTTGATATGCCACACCTGTCAGGTGGATTTCCAAATGATGTCCAATCAATTGAATTTACATCAGGTGGTCTCCAATCAAGTTGTAGAAACATCAAGGATGATCAATGGAAACCGGATGCACCAGAGCTAAATTTCGAGTCTCATTGCAAGGGGTCTGAATACTTATGTAAATAAGGCATCTGTTTTTTATTTTTAATACATTTGCAAAAAGGTCTAAAAACCTGTTTCCACTTCGTCATTTTGGGGTATTGTGTGTAGATTGATGAGCAAAAAGTTTTTTTTAATACATTACAGCCTTATTCTAAAATGTAACAAAATGTGGAAAAGGTTAAGGGGTCTGAATAATTTCCGAATGGACAGTATATACAAAAGTATGTGGACAGCCCTTCAAATTAGTGGATTTGTCTATGACAGCCACACCCGTTGCTGACAGGTGTATAAAATCGAGCACACAGCCATGCAATCTCCATAGACAAATATTGGTAGGAGAATGGCCTTAGTGAAGAGCTCAGTGACTATCAACGTGGCACCGTCATTGGATGCCACCTTTCCAACAAGTCAGTTCATCAAATTCCTGCACTGCTAGTGCTGTTATTGTAAAGTGGAAACGTCTAGGAGCAACAACGGCTCAGATGCGAAGTGGTAGGCCACACAAGCTCACAGAACGGGAACGCCGAGTGCTGAAGCGCATAAAAAAAGTGCTGTCCTCGGTTGCAACAATCACTACCGGATTCCAAACTGCCTCTGGAAGCAACTTCAGAAAAATAACTGTTTTTCAGGAGCTTCTTGAAATGGGTTTCCATGGCCAAGCAGGCGCCCACAAGCCTAAGATCACCATGCGCAATGACAAGTGTCGCTGGAGTGGTGTAAAGCTCGCCGCCATTGGACTCTGGAGCAGCATAAATGCATTCTCGGAAGTGATGAATCACGCTTCACCATCTGGATGAATCTAGGTTTGGCAGATGCCAGGAGAACGCTACCCGCCTGAATGCACAGTGCTGACTTTAAAATTTGGTGGAGGAGGAAGAATGATCTGGGGCTATTTTTCATGGTTTGAGCTAGGTCCCTTCATTCCAGTGAAGGGCAATCTTAACGCTACAGCATACAATGACATTCTAGATGATTCTGTACTTCCAATTTTGTGGCAACAGTTTGTAGAAGGCCCTTTCTTTTTTCAGCATGACAATGCCCCCGAGCACAAAGCGAGTTCCATACAGAAATGGGTTGTCGAGATCAGTGTGGAAGAACTTGACTGGCCTGAAATCAACACCATCGAATATCTTTGGGATGAATTGTAACGCTGAATGCGAGCCAGGCATCAATGCCCGACATCACTAACGCTCTTGTTGCTTAATGGAAGCAACTCCCTGCAGCAATGTTCCAACATCTAGTGGAAAGTCTCCCAGAAGAGTGGAGGCTTTTTTATAGCAGCAAAGGTGGGGGGGACCAACTCCATATTAACACCCATGATTTTGGAATGAGATGTTTGACGAGCAGGTGTCCACATACTTTTGGTCATGTAGTGTAGATATAAACCACATCAGGGAACAGGACATTATTTTTAAGGCCTTACAGTTGCTTAGATACCTTTATATGTGGTGGGTCTAGGTCAAGGCTAAAGATGTTTGAAACGTCTTGACAACAGACTGACTGGCCAAACATTTGTTTCTTCACTGTACCTTTCATTACATTGAGATCAGGTTAACGGTCAGCTGGCTGGTTCCTTTTCACAGATCCTCTTTACCTTATGCATCTAGTCCTGTCCCTGAGCTACCTATTCACTCATAAGTCCGGTGTGTGTGTCTGCCTATTAACTAGGCTGGGTTCTTGGACTGCAAAGCTTTCAGTAATCAAGGCTGTGATGACACACACTGGCATCACTGATATGACTAGTAGCTGATGTCACTATCTGGCTGTGATGTGCTCTGCGATAAAGTAAACTCTGTTAAACATTTAGTAAACTAACATGCGTAAACATTACAATATTCTCTCGGTCACTGACCAGCCCATCAGGTCAAACATTTGTCAATAAACGCGCACGCACGTGTACACGTGCACCCACACGGACACACGGTGCTAGGACGTCACCCTTGCAGGGAAAAGCTTGTGAATAGTAAACAGGCTTGTTGTTGCAATTCAGAACATAGTGTTTGAGGGCAGAGTCTGATGGGAAGACAACCTGGTCTCAGAGCATTGTGGGCATCAAGTTAAAACACTGACCCCATTTTACAGGACACGTGAGGTCATAGTCTAGGAAGGCAAGTAGAGTATTGAGAAATGGAATTATTTTACTTATCTAGATAATCGATATGAATATTCGAGAATGCATTATCTAAAGCAGGGCTCTCCAACCCTGTTCCTGGAGAGCTCCCGTCTTGCAGGTATTTGCCCCAACCCTAATCTAGCGCACATGACTAATAATTAGCTGGTTGATAAACTGAAAATCAGGTTAGTTACAACTGCGATTAGAGCGAAAACAGACAGGGAGGTAGCTCTCCAAGAACATGGTTGGACAGCCCTGATCTAAAGTGATACTGAAAGAGTATATTGATCAATGCATGAAGTTACTGTAGATACCGACCCTAAAATCAATGCCCACTTGTACCTGAAGTTAACGAATAACAAAGGTTTGAATTTGAAACAGCTTGAGGACTCTTTGGTTCCGTTGTTGATCTTCAGAGTGGATAAGCAAGGCCCCTGAATAGATTTCAATTCATCACCGCTTCATTCTTTTTCACACTCCTTATTAAATTAAAGCTGGTAAGTGAATTTATGTGGTGGGCGCCAAACCTCCCTGAGAAGAGAACTCTAGACTGCTGCTCTCTAGAGTTAATCCTAATGTGCACACACGCATGGGCACACACAGTAGCGGCGTCACTGTGATTGCCCCAGGGCTTGTGCGTGTGTGTGTGTGTGTGTGTGTGAGACCAAAGAGCTGAGTGACTCAGATCACGGGGGGGGGGGGGGGATGCATGAGGCAGCTCACACAAGGACACGTGCACAGACATCCTCCACACACACACACACACAATTGCACACAAACAAAACAGCAACTCACACACACACAAACATACACAGAGACATAAATAGCGACACACCAGAGACAATCCCCTGCTGGCGTCACATATTGACGTGTCCTGAGTTGTCCTGAGTTTGCTTTCCTGCCATTCCATCTGCCCCCACACTCCTAATCCTGCACTCTTGTTCTGTTAATCCCTGCACAATGGACACACTCACATGCACACATAAACACCATACACCTTCACCACATCCTCTGTAGTATAGGCCTATAACCAATACATCCCTTCACTAACATATAAAATACAGTACATTCGACACACACAGATTTAACATCTAACGTGTGCATTTCTCTACCGCCGTCTGTGCTCATTTAAAAACGGGACTCCAATTCGCTGGATAAATTCAGCATCTTCACATTTAATGAGAAGGAAGGCGCCGCGCATGTGAGCGCACGTGTTGGGCAGGAGGCAGCGCTTCCCTACAACTCCCTCTACATTCCTCCCCTCATTTTTACATTGCGATTGCGGTAGATCCATGGTGTGGGTGCGTCCATGCCAGTGTTTGTGTGTAGAACATCTCTTTACAACGACAATGGTGAGACACTTGCGTCGTCTCTCGATTTATATATGAAATTGCATTATATAAACGTCTAACTCGTCCTCTGAACATATGACACACTGGTATGCAACCCCCAGAGGCAGTGTTCAAAAATTATTTGACATGAACTAAGTGGTGTATTGTGTATCTGAAATGTTACGGACGTTGTTAGTTACAAACCCACGCACAGAAATCCCACTCGTACACACCAGGGAATAGGGAGGAACATGGACTGACCGTTTCTCATCTCCCTCTGATGAGTTGGGGTCCTCGACGTTGGAAATGGGCTCCATTCACCTTAATTCCATCCAGCAGCCAATGAGCGGAGACTGAGGGCGGGCCCCAACCTCACTAGCCTGCTCAGCATTCGCAGTTGGCCCCGTCAAACGACGGCCATCGATGGACGGCAGCGGTGAAGCGTTCCCCGGAGATGGTTGTGTGGAACATCGGCGGGGCAGGCCCACCCCTGGTTCTAGAGGCTAGCACGTGATGTGCTGAGAAGAGGAGACCCAGCTGAAACCTGTGAGGGGACAAACAGAGAAATTAGAGACATAAAATATACAACATATAGTAGGGAACAAATGCATTATGAGACCACTGGTAACCTTTTATGAATTTATAATAGCTGTTATATCTAAAAGGTTTATTAATAGCTGTTGATCAATTCTACTGAAACAATTCAACTGAAAGTTTGGCTTTTAAATGTTTTGGAGAGCAATAAATAATTCATGACAGTTGTCATACACTGAACAAAAATATAAAACGCAACATGGAAAGTGTTGTTCCAGGAGCTGAAATAAAATATCAAAATATTTCTCACATTTTGTGCACAGATTTGTCTACATCCCTGTTAGTGAACATTTCTCATTTGCCAAGATAATCCATCCATTTGACAGGTGGCACATCAAGAAGCTGATTAAACAGCATGATCATTATTACACAGGTGCACCTTGTGCTGGGGACAAAAAAGGCCACTAAATGTACAGTTTTGTCAGACAACACAATGCCACAGAGGTCTCAAGTTGAGGGAACGTGCAATTGGAATGCTGATTGTAGGACTGTCCCCCAGATAATTTTATGTGGTTTTTCTACCATAAGCCGCCTCCAACATCGTTTTAGAGAATTTGGCAGTGCGTCCAACCGGCCTCGTAACCACATACCATGTGTAACCAGGCCAGCCCAGGACCTCCACATCCGGCTTCTTCACCGGTGTGATCGTCTGAGAACAGCCACCCGGACAACTGATGAACTGATGGGGAGCATTTCTGTCTCTAAAGCCTTTTGTGTGGAAAAACTCATTCTGACTGGCTGGGCACGGCTCCCCAGTGGGTGGGCCTATGCCCTCTCAGGCCCACCCATGGCTATGCCCCTTCCCAGTCTTGTGACATCCATAGATTAGGGCTTTTTGTGAATTTATTTCAATTGACTGATTTCCTTATATGAACTGTAACTCAGTAAAATCTTTTTTAATTTTTAATTGATTTATTTAACCTTTATTTAACCAGGTAGGCTAGTTGAGAACAAGTTCTCATTTGCAACTGCGACCTGGCCAAGATAAAGCGTAGCAATTCGACACATACAACAGAGTTTCACATGGAATAAACAAAACATAGTCAATGATACAGTAGAACAAAAGAAAACAAAATGTCTATATACCGTGAGTGCAAATGAGGTAAGTTAAGGAAATTAAATGGGCCATGGTGGCGAAGTAATTACAATATAGCAATTAAACACTGGAATGGTAGATCGGCAGAAGATGAATGTGCAGGTAGAGATACTGGGGTGCAAAGGAGCGAAATAAATAAATACCAGTATGGGGATGAGGTAGGTAGATAGATCGCCTATGTACAGGTGCAGTGATCTGTAAACTGCTCTGACAGCTGGTGCTTAAAGCTAGTGAGGGAGATGTGAGTCTCCAGCTTCAGAGATATTTGCAATTCGTTCCAGTCATGGGCAGCAGAGAACTGGAAGGAAAGACGACCAAATGAGGAATTGGCTTTGGGGGTGACCAGTGAGATATACCTGCTGGAGCGCGTGCTACGAGTGGGTGCTGCTATGGTGACCAGTGAGCTGAGATAAGGCGGGGCTTTACCTAGCAGAGACTTGTAGATAACCTGTAGCCAGTGGGTCAGGTATGAAGCGAGGGCCAACCAACGAGAGCGTACAGGTTGCAATGGTGGGTAGTGTATGGGGCTTTGGTGACAAAACAGATGGCTCTGTGATAGACTGCATCCAGTTTGTTGAGTAGAGTGGTGGAGGCTATTTTATAGATGACACCACCGAAGTCGAGGATCGGTAGGATGGTCAGTTTTACGAGGGTATGTTTGAGTGAAGGATGCTTTGCTGCGATTTAATTTTGGTAAAATCTTTGAAATTGTTGCATTTCTATTTTTGTTCAGTATAGCTACATCTCAGTTACAGGAGGTATGACTAAAAGCTGGTGACAGTGCAGGTCATGTGTGTATGAGAATGTTCTAGAAACCATTTGCCTAGGAAACTTTTCCTTTGAGCTTTTCTAGAAACAGCATCCTGAGTGAGCGGCTAGACCATGGCTAACATATTTACAATGCTTAGCCTCAAAAAGCCACAATTCTGAGTTTTTGTTGCAGCCCAACTGCAGTCCCTCAACTTGGTTAACTTTCATAGATGGAGCTATGGATCCAAGGACTGATAGCTCATGAAATCAATATGATAATACAAATGTTTTAAAAGCTATACATAGTTTCTACACAAAAACAAAATCAAATGGGGTGGCAGGGTAGCCTAGTGGTTAGAGCGTTGGACTAGCAAGCGAAAGGTTGCAAGTTCGAATCCCCAAGGTGCAAATCTGTTGTTCTGCCCCTGAACAGGCAGTTAACCCACTGTTCCTAGGCCGTCATTGAAAATAAGAATTTGTTCTTAACTGACTGGCCTAGTAAAATAAAGGTAAAAAAAACAAAAATGACAAAACAAACTTATATTTTGGTTTATGATAGTGTAAGACAGTTGAACTAAACTCATGTGACTTTAATAAGTTATATTCAAGAATCAATGGGTTTGTATCTTCCACTGAAATGACCAATGAGCAGCAGTAAATATCCGAGATTGCCCCTTTAACCTATGTTAATTGTGTGTCCTGCCTGTGTTGTGTGTGTAAACTGGTTTGCCTGCATACAGTGTCACGGTCAGACTTGTGTCATCGAGGATCAAGGTATTGTGCAACATCACACCTCGACTCAATATCCAATGGCTCCATTGCTGATCAATGCATTAGTCAAACACTGAACAAGCTAATGTTTAGTGACCTAAACCTAATTTAATCAATGCTTTGAAATAGATGAAACATCTGGAATGGAAAAAGGGGGGTGTGGCAAGACAGGTTCATTGAGAACACAGGACTAATTATATGTATGCATGCATGGACATACAGTCGTGGCCAAAAGTTCTGAGAATGACACAAATATTAATTTTCAAAGTCTGCTGCCTCAGTTTGTATGATGGCAATTTGCATATACTCCAGAATGTTATGAAGATGAATTGCAAAGTCCCTCTTTGCCATGCAAATGAACTGAATCTCCAAAACATTTCTACTGCATTTCAGCCCTGCCACAAAAGGCCCAGCTGACATCATGTCAGTGATTCTCTCGTCAACACAGGTGTGAGTGTTGACGAGGGCAAGGCTGGAGATCACTCTGTCATGCTGATTGAGCTCGAATAACAGACTGGAAGTTTCAAAAGGAGGGTGGTGCTTGGAATCATTGTTCTTCCTCTGTCAACCATTGTTACCTGCAAGGAAACGTGCCGTCATCATTGCTTTGCACAAATTGGGCTTCACAGGCAAGGATATTGCTGCCAGTAAGATTGCACCTAAATCAACCATTTATCGGATCATCAAGAACTTCAAGGAGAGCGGTTCAATTGTTGTGAAGAAAGCTTCAGGGCACCCAAGAAAGTCCAGCAAGCGCCAGGACGGTCGCCTAAAGTTGATTCAGCTGTGGTATCGGGGCACCACCAGTACAGAGCTTGCTTAGGAATGGCAGCCGGCAGGTGTGAGTGCATCTGCACGCACAGTGAAGCGAAGACTTTTGGAGGATGGCCTGGTGTCAAGAAGGGCAGCAAAGAAGCCACTTCCCTCCAGGAAAAAGATCAGGGGCAGACTGATATTCTGCAAAAGGTACAGGGATTGGACTGCTGAGGACTGGGGTAAAGTCATATTTTCTGATGAATCCCCTTTCAGATTGTTTGGGGCATCCGGAAAAAAAGCTTGTCCGGAGAAGACAAGGTGAGCGCTACCATCAGTCCTGTGTCATGCCAACAGTAAAGCATCCTGAGACCATTCATGTGTGGGGTTGCTTCTCAGCCAAGGGAGTGGGTTCACTCACAATTTTGCCTAAGAACACATCCTCCGAGAGCAACTTCTCCCAACCATCCAGGAATAGTTTAGTGACGAACAATGCCTTATCCAGCATGATGGAGCATCTTGCCAAAAGGCAAGATATTTTGGGTGCATGGCCAGGAAACTCCCCAGACCTTAATCCCATTGAGAACTTGTGGTCAATCCTTAAGAGGCGGGTGGACAAACAAAACCCCACAAATTCTGACAAATTCAAAGCATTAATTATGCAAGAATGGGCTGCCATCAGTCAGGATGTTGCCCAGAAGGTAATTGACAGCATGCCAGGGCGGATTGCAGAGGTTTTGAAAAAAAAAGGGTCAAAACTGCAAATATTGACTCAAATATTGCATCAACTTCATGTAATTGTCAATAAAAGCTTTTGACACTTATGAAATGCTTGTAATTATACTTCAGTATTCCATAGTAACATCTGACAAAAATATCTGAAGACACTGAAGCAGCAAACTCTGGAAATTAATTTGTGTGTCATTCTCATAACTTTTGGCCACGACTGATTGATATAGATATAGTAGATCTCTACTGTATCAATGTTGCAATGAGATTACTGGTCAGGACAGCTCTACTAAACAGACAGAAAACCGACCGTTTCCTCAGTAATCACTTCACTTCTGTTGCTTTGACAGTAGATGGCGCGTGTGTGATTTCAGGTCAGGCCTTGCTCACTCTCTATAGAACATCACTGCCGGGAGAGAGACATGGAAGATTTGAATTGACTGTTAATTTGAGAAATTTACCAGACCCATATTCGTTGGGTGCGTAACCCGTTAGGGCCGTCTACTCACGATGCTCGGAATGTCACCAATCACATTTAGATTATGGTAATTCATCGTAACAGAAGTCAGGCTATCAGCGTGTCTCCCACATTACAATGTGGGCTGGAGGCAGAAGGCTATGCATTTTGAAAACAAAGACATAATTGTTTGAAACCTGAATGTTTTACAACATGAAGAGTAATGAAAATACACAAGTGCCAATTTAATTCCACTAAATTATGCAAATTAACCTATAGACCGATAAGTATGACCATCAAATGTATTTCCATCAGCAAATGCAAAGTTTCTCTCCCATTTAATGTGGATGGCAACAATTTTATTTATTAGCTTTTCATAATTTTTTTTCTGGCCAAAAGCTGCCATTTACCAACTAACGGAAACACTGACACACACACACACAAGCGATGCGCGGGTTTGTCCGCGTGGCGGGCGGGTTTAAGTCATGAAATATTGTGTGGATGAAGGACGGGTGGTTGGCGAGCTGGATGAATAAAAATAAAAATGCATTGAAAAACCCAGAAATGTATTAGTCTTGTGCAATTCATATCTGTAGGCTACATTGAGGTTTTTCTTTCATTCTTCTTTTATCTGGCGTTAGGCCCTAAAGCTTAGGCTACGCACTAACTGTAGCAGTGTAATTGCCAGATGCTTTTGGGAACTCAGGCAGTTCAAAAAGAAGTAAAAGACAATACAAGAAAGTTGTGTCTAGTAAAAGTTTAATGCCGAGTGCAGGAGTCTCTCCATTTACAAACATCAGTATCAAACCCATCTGTCAGTCTGGACTTCATCACATCATCTTACAAAGTCTCCATGTACTGGCTTCATAGATGCATCTGTGAACACATACACTGTCACTGTCCTATTACCAATGGCAGTTATGATAGGTGACATCTGACAAACAAACAGTTTCAACAGTTCGGACTAAACCTACCTAATTCTGGTCTCCCCATCGACGACCGTTGGTGATACTGGTCGGTCCCACACAAACACAGAGCACTGATTTCCTTAATAAATGGTGGTTATAATCACGATTTGGAGGCACAGTTGAAAAGGTAACGCACTGGATTAATTAGAAAATGATAGCAGTCATTTTTTCAATGCGTGATAAATAAGAGATGTGGCTTATGAGTGTGAGAAGAGGGTCAAATAGCATGTCTCACACCCAATGCATGAGAGTTGGCAGCACCGCCTCAGTCATCAGAGCAGTAACTCAGTCCAAGCTAAATCTAGGTAATCACTTCATACCACAGCCACAAAGTCATACAGGGCACCCATTTCTACAATTAGCTTTTAAACCTTAACCACACTACTAACCTTTAACCTGATGCCTAACCTTAAATTAAGACCAAAAAGCTCCTTTTTGTTTTCATGAATGTTTACAATATAGCCACTATGTGGGTGTGGTAACTAGTGGACACCATAATTGTTGTTCTTGGTTCACTGTATTAGTCAGACTCAAACCTGAGTTAACTGCCACCATTATTTTGTTTTGCCCTAGGCAATACAAATTGTATAAGCTACAAATTAACTTGCAAATCCAACTTGTAGGGTAATGTTAGCTATCTAGCCAAAATGACCTAGCCTGTAGCTAGCTAGCAGTATCTAGACAATACACAATAAACTTGTATGAGCTACGACTTAAGTTGCAATGCGGTAGCTAAAACGTTAGCTAGCCTGCCTCGCTAGCTAGCCTGTAAATGGAACAATATTTTTGTTGCACATCTTTAAGTTGCCTCATTAAATTATTTCTATATGTTTTATATGTATTCATACACTTTAGTTGGTTTGAGTTTTTAAGTCACAGAAATTGCGATATTGACCTTGTCCCATGTACATTGGGTAATACTGATGGTCCTAAATAGCCCCATAGGTATATCGAATATCTATCCAAATTGACCATGGGAATTCAGATCTGGTTGCAAGGAGCTGCGCTCCGAATTGATGATTACTTGGATGCTGCCAGCTGTGGGCATGATTAAAATAATAAACTTAACAATTTATCTTCCAACACTAGTCTTTCTGGCTATTGTTTCTCAATTATTTTATATTCTTTTCACTAATCCCTAGCCTTTTACATGTCTCTTCTGTTCACATCTCTTGCTCCTCTCAATTACTATGCTGTGATTTATTGCTAAGAGAATTACAAATCCTTCGGTGTACCTGCCTCGGGGCAGGGAAATTTAGTCTACTGAGTATTACCGAGGCAGAAATGTCATACATTTTCTGTCTGCTGATCTTTCTGACTTGATTAATAACTTGTTTTTCCACTTTTCTCTCCTGCTTAATTGCATTCTCTGTGTGTCTTACTCTACTGATCTCACACACACACACACACACACACACACACACACACACACAGGGGTAAAAAAGTATTTAGTCAGCCACCAATTGTGCAAGTTCTCCCACTTAAAAAGATGAGAGGCCTGTAATTTTCATCATAGGTACACTTCAACTATGACAGACAAAATGAGAAAAAAAATCAAAAAATCACATTGTAGGATTTTTAATGAATGAATTTGCAAATTATGGTGGAAAATAAGTATTTGGTCACCTACAAACAAGCAAGATTTCTGTCTCTCACAGACCTGTAACAACTTCTTTAAGAGGCTCCTCTGTCCTCCACTCGTTACCTGTATTAATGGCACCTGGTTGAACTTGTTAGCAGTATAAAAGAGTCCTGTCCACAACCTCAAACAGTCACACTCCAAACTCCACTATGGCCAAGACCAAAGAACTGCCAAAGGACACCAGAAACAAAATTGTAGACCTGCACCAGGCTGGGAAGACTGAATCTGCAATAGGTAAGCAGCTTGGTTTGAAGAAATCAACTGTGGGAGCAATTATTAGGAAATGGAAGACATACAAGACTATTGATAATCTCCCTCGATCTGGGGCTCCACACAAGATCTCACCCCGTGGGGTCAAAATGATCACAAGAACGGTGAGCAAAAATCCCAGAACCACATGGGGGGACCTAGTGAATGACCGACAAAGATCTGGGACCAAAGTAACAAAGCCTACCACCAGTAACACACTACGCCACCAGGGACTCAAATCCTGCAGAGCCAGACGTGTCCCCCTGCTTCAGCCAGTACATGTCCAGGCCCGTCTGAAGTTTGCTAGAGAGCATTTGGATGATCCATAAGAAGATTGGGAGAATGTCATATGGTCAGATGAAACCAAAATATAACTTTTTGGTAAAAACTCAACTCATTGTGTTTGGAGGACAAAGAATGCTGAGTTGCATCCAAAGACCACCATACCTACTGTGAAGCATGGGGGTGGAAACATCATGCTTTGGGGCTGTTTTTCTGCAAATGGACCAGGACAACTGATCCGTGTAAAGGAAAGAATGAATGGGGCCATGTATCGTGAGATTTTGAGTGAAAACCTTCTTCCATCAGCAAGGGCATTGAAGATGAAACTTGGCTGGGTCTTTCAGCATGACAATGATCCCAAACACACTGCCCGGGCAACAAAGGAGTGGCTTCGTAAGAAGCATTTCAAGGTCCTGGAGTGGCATAGCCAGTCTCCAGATCTCAACCCCATAGAAAATCTTTGGAGGGAGTTGAAAGTCTGTGTTGCCCAGCAACAGCCTCAAAACATCACTGCTCTAGAGGAGATCTGCATGGAGGAATGGGCCAAAATACCAGCAACAATGTGTGAAAACCTTGTGAAGACTTACAGAAAACATTTGACCTCTGTCATTGCCAACAAAGGGTATATAACAAAGTATTGAGATAAACTTTTGTTATTGACCAAATACTTGTTTTCCACCATAATTCGCAAATAAATTCATTAATAATCCTACAAGGTGATTTTCTGGGGGGTTTTCTCCTAATTCTGTCTGTCATAGTTGAAGTGTACCTATGATGAAAATTACAGGCCTCTTCTTTTTAAGTGGGAGAACTTGCACAATTGGTGGCTGACTAAATACTTTTTTGCCCCACTGTGTGCGTGTGTGTGTGTATGTATATATAGCATTTGTCTCTCTTGATTGTGTAGCTCTATATTTCTCTCGCTCTAATATTGTACTCTGTTTTACCGTGTAGCGCTCTCGCTCTTTGGTTATTGCTTAATGGAATGGTCTTTGAACAGGGCACCTAAGCCTCCCTCTAATGCACGTGGGTCATTCTCACAAAACTGACATTTGACCCAAACATTCTCAAGTGTAATTTTTCAAGAAATTTCCCCTTGGATCGCTGAGATTAGGATCTGTACTTATCCATTTCAGAATTATTACTATTTGATTAGATATTATACATTGTACCACAAATAAGTAAAACTGTCCAGCAGGCATCAGCTATGTAGCCAAGTGATCATAGTGTCCAGGGGGCAGCAGTAGATGGAACAGGGAACCCGCCACTACGTTAACAGGCGACAAGGCGTAAACAAGAAGTAAAACCAAGATGGCGTAGCAGCGAAGACGTGTTTTGTTCATGTCTCGTGTACTTTTCGTATATATATTTCAATCTCTTTTTGATTTTTAATTTGATTATACCTTCCGTTAACCTGCCTCACCCAATGTGATATGGTATCGCTATTATTTTTAATTTTAGAACACATTCAAGAACCTCCAGAAGCTAACCAGCTAATTAGCTATTCAGTCATTGTTAGCCACTGCTAGCGGCTTTAACCTTCTGCACAGATACCAGCCCTGTTCTTAGCCTGGATATTACTCGCCAGTCTACTAGTATCGGACTGTCTCTCCACAACAACGCCGGATTCCTGCCGTAATCCCTGGACCACTACTTCTGATCTTCACAGCTAGCTTGCAGCTAGCTCACCGTGACACCCAGTACCGAAGCTATCCCTGAGGCCCACCTCGCAGGCCTACTCAGCTGTTCACCCGAACCTCACTCATACACGGCTAGAGCCCGATACATCACCGGATCCTTGCTGTAAACTCTGGACCTTGGCACCGGATCACCGCTGCTACCGATTGGCTATTGTGGCTAACGCCACTGCCACGAAGCTAGCACCAGTTAGCCGCGAGCCAGGCGCATCTAATGCCAGCAAACTAAATTCTACAATACCTCTTTCGCCATCTGGCTTGGATTCCCTGTCGACATGGCGCCCCGCCACCACGACTGGTCTGCCGACGAATACTCCATCCGCTGTGCCTTCAACTGGCCTCCGTCGGAGGGCCACTAACTTTAAACGCCTTGTCGCCTGCTAACGTAGTGGCGGGTTCCCTGTTCCATCTACTGCTGCCCCCTGGACACTATGATCACTTGGCTACATAGCTGATGCCTGCTGGACTGTCCATTAAATCACAGTACTCCATTCTGTTAATTTTTTTTTTATCTGTCGGCCCCAGCCGCGAACTCAGGCTCTGTGTGTAGTTAATCCGACCCTCTGCCTAGTCATCGCCATTTTACCTGCTGTTGTCGTCTCACCTGTTGTTTTAGCTAGCTCTCCCAATCAACACCTGTGATTACTTTATGTCTCGCTGCATGTCTCTCTCAAATGTCAATATGCCTTGTATACTGTTGTTCAGGTTAGTTATCATTGTTTTAGTTTACAATGGAGCCCCTAGTTCCACTCTTCATACCTCTGATACCTCCTTTGTCCCTTCTCCCACATATGCGGTGACCTCACCCATTACAACCAGCATGTCCAGAGATACAACCTCTCTTATCATCCCCCAGTGCCTGGGCTTACCTCTGCTGTACCTGCACCCCACCATACCCCTGTCTGCGCATTATGCCCTGAATATATTCTACCATGCCCAGAAATCTGCTCCTTTTATTCTTTGTCCCCAACGCTCTAGGCAACCAGTTTTGATAGCCTTTAGCCGCACCCTCATACTACTCCTCCTCTGTTCCGCGGGTGATGTGGAGGTAAACCCAGGCCCTGCATGTCCGCAGGCACCCTCATTTGTTGACTTCTGTGATCGAAAAAGCCTTAGTTTCATGCATGTCAACATCAGAAGCCTCCTGCCTAAGTTTGTTTTACTCACTGCTTTAGCACACTCTGCCAACCCTGATGTCCTTGCCGTGTCTGAATCCTGGCTTAGGAAGGCCACCAAGAATTCTGAGATTTCCATACCCAACTATAACATTTTCCGTTAAGATTGACAGTTCTAAGGGGGAGGAGTTGCAGTCTACTGCAGAGATAGCCTGCAAAGTAATGTCATACTTTCCAGGTCCATAACCAAACAGTTTGAACTACTAATTTTAAAAATGACTCTCTCCAGAAATAAGTCTCTCACTGTTGCCGCCTGCTACCGACCCCCCTCGGCTCCCAGCTGTGCCCTGGACACCATTTGTGAATTGATCGCCCCCCATCTAGCTTCAGAGTTTGTTCTGTTAGGTGACCTAAACTGGGATATGCTTAACACCCCGGCAGTCCTACAATCTAAACTAGATGCCCTCAATCTCACACAAATCATCAAGGAACCCACCAGGTACAACCCTAACTCTGTAAACAAGGGCACCCTCATAGACATTATCCTGACCAACTGGCCCTCCAAATACACCTCTGCTGTCTTCAACCAGGATCTCAGCAATCCCTGCCTCATTCCCTGTATCCGCTACGGGTCCGCAGTCAAACGACCACAGTCAAACGCTCCCTAAAACACTTCTGCGAGCGGCCTTTCTAATCGACCTGGCCCGGGTACCCTGGAAGGATATTGACCTCATGCTGTCAGTTGAGGATGCCTGGTCATTATTTAAAAGTAACTTCCTCACCATCTTAGATAAGCATGCTCCGTTCAAAAAAATGCAGAACTAAGAACAGATATAGCCCTTGGTTCACGCCAGAACTGACTGCCCTCGACCAGCACAAAAACATCCTTGGCGGACTGCAATAGCATCGAATAGTCCCCGCGATATGCAACTGTTCAGGGAAGTCAGGAACCAATACACGCAGTCAGTCAGGAAAGAAAAGGCCAGCTTTTTCAAGCAGAAATTTGCATCCTGTAGCTCTAACTCCAAAAAGTTCTGGGACACTAAAGTCCATAGAGAACAAGAGCACCTCCTCCGAGCTGCCCACTGCACTGAGGCTAGGTAACACGGTCACTACCAATAAATCCATGATAATCGAAAACGTCAACAAGCATTTCTCAACGGCTGGCTCTGCCTTCCTCCTGGCTACTCCAACCTCGGTCAACCCAAATCAGCTGGGCTTGACAATCTGGACCCTCTATTTCTGAAACTATCCGCCGCCATTGTCGCAACCCCTATTACCAGCCTCTTCAACCTCTTTCATATTGTCTGAGATCCCCAAGGATTGGAAAGCTGCCGCAGTCCTCCCCCTCTTCAAAGGGGGAGACACCCTGGACCCAAACTGTTACAGACTTATATCCATCCTGCCCTGCCTATCTAAGGTCTTCGAAAGCCAAGTCAACAAACAGATCACTGACCATCTTAAATCCCACCGTACCTTCTCCACTGTGCAATCTGGATTCCGAGCCGGTCACGGGTGCACATCAAGAACGCTCAAGGTACAAAAAGATATCATAACCGCCATCGATAAAAGACAGTACTGTGCAGCAGTCTTCATCAACCTGGCCAAGGCTTTCGATTCTGTCAATCACCATATTCTTATCGGCAGACTCAGTAGCCTCGGTTTTTCTAATGACTGCCTTGCCTGGTTCACCAACTACTATACAGACAGAGTTCAGTGTGTCAAATCGGAGGGCATGTTGTCCGGTCCTCTGGCAGTCTCTATGGGGTGCCACAGGGTTCAATTCCCAGGCCAACTCTTTTCTCTGTATATATCAATGATGTTGCTCTTGCTGCGGGCGATTCCCTGATCCAACTCTACACAGACGACACCATTCTGTATACTTCCGGCCCGTCCTTGGACACTGTGCTATCTAACCTCCAAACGAGCTTCAATGCCATACAACACTCCTTCAGTGGCCTCCAACTGCTCTTAAACGCTAGTAAAACCAAATGCATGCTTTTCAACCGTTCGCTGCCTGCACCCGCACACCCGACTAGCATCACCACCCTGGATGGTTCCGACCCAGAATATGTGGACATCTATAAGTACCTAGGTGTCTGGCTAGACTGTAAAGTCTCCTTCCAGACTCATATCAAACATCTCCAATCTAAAATGAAATCTAGAGTCGGCTTTCTATTCCGCAACAAAGCCTCCTTCACTCACGCCGCCAAACTTACCTTAGTAAAACTGACTATCCTACCGATCCTCGACTTCGGTGAGGTCATCTATAAAATAGCTTCCAATACTCTACTCAGCAAACTGGATGCGGTTTATCACAGTGCCATACGTTTTGTTACTAAAGCACCTTATACCACCCACCGCTGCGACCTGTATGCTCTAGTTGGCTGGCCCTCGCTACATATTCGTCGCCAGACCCACTGGCTCCAGGTCATTTACAAGTCCATGCTAGGTAAAGCTCCGCCTTATCTCAGTTCACTGGTCACGATGGCAACACCCATCCGTAGCACACGCTCCAACAGGTGCATCTCACTGATCCTCCCTTAAGCCAACACCTCATTTGGCCGCCTTTCCTTCCAGTTCTCTGCTGCCTGTGACTGGAATGAATTGCAAAAATCGCTGAAGTTGGGGACTTTGATCTCCATCACCATCTTTAAACATATGCTATCTGAGCAGCTAACCGATCGCTGCAGCTGTATATAGTCCATCGGTAAATAGCCCACCCAATTCAACTACCTCATCCCCATACTGTTTTTATTTATTTACTTTTCTGCACACCAGTATCTCTACCTGCTCATAACCATCTGATAATTTATCACTTCAGTGTAAATTTGCTAAATTGTAATTATTCGCCTACCTAAAATAAATTAAATGCATTACATTTTGTAATGATATAGATAATAATGATAAAAAATATATATAGACAATCTAAAATATATGCGTTTTCCGAGTGTTGTGACTGAAGTCTATTAGTAAGACAAAGGTCGACTATGGAAGAACTAACGTTAGTTGACACTCTGTAAAAGGGTACCGGGTATAGACACCCACCCTGAAAAGGAGCAAATTCAGCATTTTATCCGGACTGCCGAAACCTGAGTCCAGAGTTTAAAACACTCTTTATTGATGTTTGCACACAATGTATATAGACTCTTTTTTTCTCTTTTTTTCTAGTGTGTTATTGACTTGTTTATTGTTTACTCCATGTGTAACTCTGTGTTGTTGTCTGTTCACACTGCTATGCTTTATCTTGGCCAGGTCGCAGTTGTTAATGAGAACTTGTTCTCACCTAGCCTACCTGGTTAAATAAAAGGTGAAAAAATACCAAACGCAGCTTACATTCATTCACAGCTAGCCATTAGACATTCTTGGAATGTTCAAGTCAACAGAACCTTGACCTTTAGGGTATAAATTGCTTAAAAAAGGAAACCCTGATACATTAACCTTTGTGGTTCTGAAAGGTCATTAATTTACATTTGAAATTATATATATATACACATACATATATACATATACACATATATACACACATATATATATACACACACATATATATATACATACATATACACATATATATATACACACATATATATATACACACATATATATATACATACATATACACATACACATTTATTGGATATACAAACATATAAACATAACTAAAAATATTTTATCCCCCTTATAATACTACACATATACACATATATACATATACATATATTTATTCCTACAAAACATATATACATGGAGATATATAACACAGTATAGTATACATATATATACATATATATACACACACATGGATATGTATATATTTGAACATTCATTGTATTTTGCTTTATATCACACACACTCATATATAGGTTTTCTTCCAGAATGGTCCTGTATATCCACACATATTTTATATACAAGAAATACAAACATATATATGTTTGACACTTGGTACACATATATAATATTACACACAGTGCATGTTTATAAATACAAATCAAACACACATATATATGTATATATATGCACACACAAAGCACAGACTACACATATATTTATAAATATTACCATATTGTATTTATCACACACATATATATATATATATGAACACACACATATTTATATATACACACACAATATTTCAGTTTTTGATTTGTTAAAAAAGTATATCCACATATATATACACACACAAAAAAATATATATATACACACACACATATAAGGCACTGTATATATAACACACACACACATATAACTAGTGTTTAAAAATTGACCATATTATATATTGATATATTAGCATACATATGGGGCATATATATATACACATACACATACACATATAGATATACAGGGCATCACATATTCATATATTAACCCCACATAAGCCTATTTCCAATATGGCCACCAAACATATTGGGCTCCCGATAGAGGTCAAGGCACTTCATATATATATACACATACATAATATCCTGGGCTGTATCACAACCGTATAGTCCCACACACACACATATAGGGTATGGAGGCACATACAAATAACCTATATACACACACAAAACAATATATAAACTGCATTTCTCACAGAAACTAGAATATATATAATTCTCAGATTATATACATATACACACACACAAACACAGCCTTATTGCTGGCGAAAGTAGGAAAATTAAATCAGAAGTGCCCCTTGAACTTTTCCTATGCAAGCCTATCCTTTTGCCACATTTCAGGCTTTAAACATAGATATAAAACTGTATTTTTTTGTGAAGAATCAACAACAAGTGGGACACAATCATGAAAAAAACAACATGAGGGTTAATTATAAAAAACATTTGACATGTTTCTGTGGACATTATGGATATTATTTGGAATATATGTCTGTTGTCGTGACCACTTTCCTGTGGATTTCTGATCATAACGCGACAAACAAACGTCGGTATTTTGGGTATAAAAATAATCTTTATGGAACAAAAGGAAAATTTGTTGTCTAACTGGGAGTCTCGTGAGTGAAAACATCCGAAGATCAAAGGTAAACAATTAATTTGATTGCTTTTCTGATTTTCGTGACCAAGTTACCTGATGTTGCGCTATGCTATCGATAAACTTACACAAACACTTGGATTGCTTTCGCTGTAAAGCATCATTTCAAAATCTGAGATGACAGGTGGATTGACAAAAGGCTAAGCTGTGTTTTGCAATATTGCACTTGTGATTTCATGAATATGAATATTTTTTAGTAATATTATTTGACTGTTGCGCTATGCTATTCAGCGGTTGCTGACGAAAATGATCCCGCTAACGGGATGGGTAGCGCCAAGAAGTTAACTGACTTGCCTAGTTAAATAACTATATATATTTATATAAATAAATAAATAAATATATATATATATATTATATAACTCAATAGGGTCTTTATTAGATCAATATCTGTAACTGCAGTATTTTATCTTCAAACATGTCAAATGGATATGTACAAGTGAATAGTCATGGATGTGAGCCGACTCAAATGATATACGTTATCCTATTAACTCGCTGGTTGCTCAGCTCCGAGAGGAACTCTTTGTCCAAAACCATCTAATAGAAACACGGAGGCTTTGTTCCCCGGTGGGGAAAGGAAAAGGAGATAAGTTGCCCTGGATAAGAGCGTCTGTCAAATGACTAACATGTAAATGTTACATGAGATAAGGAGGCGGCAGGGTGGACAAGAAGCAGAAGAAGGGGTCTTGATTGTAAAAGCGGCAGATGCATGGCCTCCTAAGCGAGGATCGAGGGGGGGGGGTTAGAGGGAGTGGAACTCACATCTCATCAACACTCTATAAAAGGTGGAAGTTCTACTTTCATCATATCGCCCTCCCCCCTTCTCTATAACCAGAAGGCAGTCATGTTCTATATTTCGAACTATATTAGTGTGTGTGTGTGTGTGTGGGGGGGGGGGGGGTGTAGGATGGTAATGCAAAGCCTTATGTGGTGCAGCCATCTGCTCATGGTGGGAAGTATGTGGCTTAAGCACCAGCTATCTTCATACTAACGGTCTCACGTTACATCTACTGTACATCGCGTGTAGGTGCTGTTGTTGGCCCTGTGTTTTGCTGGTCTGCCTAAAAACAGGGGCTCGATTCAATCAAAATCATAGGACATAAAGACCTCGCTACTTCTACCAGGTGCTTCCTCACAGGTACACGTTTGTGTGTGTGATCGAATGTGTGTGCGCATTCCTGCATGTGTGCGTTGAGCCACATGTGGGAAGTCGTGTTAATTCTGATGAAGCATTCTCGTAACACTAATACCTCCAGAACAGGAGCAATGACTTCCCAGGCAGCTGCCCTGACCAAGGGGTTGGTTTGGTGGGTAGTCAGTCCACTCATCCTGCATGCTTGGCAGCTTTTATGAACAGGCATGCCCAAAACCCCTGCCTGGCTGCGTCACCACCCAAAACACACAGCACAGGGAATCCTCTTCCCCTAGCTGCAACCAGAGTATCTGTGTGTACTGTGTTTGTTTGAGACTGACAAAAGTGGGCCCTGAGCCACAAGCACTCAGGTAAGAGCAGGAGCTCAAGGTGAGAGTGCTACACACAGATGCACGCGCACACTTCCCTTTGCAGTGAGGCTGACTGAATTTGCATTCCAGTGTTCACAGTAAACCATCAAAAAATTAGATCGTTTCATATGCACCAACCAGAGATGGAGATCAATGGTGCTGCTGAGAAGGGAAATGAATCCTCTCCCTCCCTCTCATGAAAAAGGAAGCTGGACTGTTGAACATGCTCCGAAATCGCATAAGATACGGTTGTTACTGTAATGAATGCTTCAGAAAGGCCACAGTGTTAGAATAGCAACACAGAGCATACCTATGGGGAGTGACAGATGGGCCTGGGTCCTAAATGGCACCCTAATCCCTTTATCGTGCACTTCTTTTGATCAGGGCCCATAGAGCTTTAGTCAAAAGTCGTGCACTATATAGGAACTTGGGTGCTATTTAGGATGCAGACAGGGTCCTACGGTAGATACCTGTATTGTTCTCCAGGGAGAGGTGACTGGGAGAGAAGGAGCAGAGGTGGGGTGGTGGAGGGTCTCTGGTTTCCTTTTAGCCATAATCTTGCGTGACTGCGAACAATGTACTTCAAAAGGTGAGACGGCACTGGCCTTCTTTAGGGCCCCTGTAAAACCAAGCCCCCCCTACAATATCAATGAACATGAAAGACCCTAAGGGTACACAGTGATTGCAAAAGCAATAACGGCAGGAATATGGGGATAGGTGTGTGAGGAGACACCCAAGTTCCAGTATGGGAAGCAGAAAGCACACCAGACCTCAGAGCTAACCTTGCATGTGAAAGAAACCCTTTAACGGTGAATAGATTTAAAAAAAAAAAAACATGGTCTCTCTCTCAGGTCTCGGAGAAAGAAAAAAAAACAGAACCACAACACTCAAACTTGACCCATACACACCTCTAACACCCAGGTCCAGTCCTAGTGTTGACGTGAGCCTAACCATGTCTAAGATTCTCTACTGCACTTGGTCTGCCTTCCACATCTCATCCACACAGATAGGCAGAGGTGTGTGTGTGTGTGTGTGTGTGTGTGTGTGTGTGTGTGTGTATTTATATATTTGTAGTTGAGTACTCAACTTGTTGTGTTAGTTTATTAAAAAAGGTTAAGGCATTCCAAATGGGTTAAGGAACAGACAATATATTAATTTCTATCAGTATTTATCAGTGAAAATTACGGTTAGTAGACAGGCCTTTGTATCTGTATCAATCAAACTTTATTTACTGTATAAAGCTGAGACATGACTAAAAAAAGGCATTTAAAAGCGGAGATCCGCGAAGGTAAAAACCCCCCACAAAAGACAGTCACTGGTCGCCCCAGGCGCATTTGTTGTTCTATTTTTCTTTTTAAAGAGGTGTTGAGCATCCAGTGACATAACAGAAAAGATAGAACATACGCTGCTGTTCAATTGTGCGTGTAATGATGTACAGTGATGACCAAGGGAATAAAACAGTGTTGATTGTTTAGCTTTGACTTCAGGAAAGGCATTGCCAATTTTGTATGTTTTTGGGGGGGGGTTCTGCATGTCATTACAATTGTGGAATAGTTCTAGTTCTGTGGACACATCAACAACTGGACATCAACTGCAGACTTCCTAACTTGAAGCTGAAGTTTATCATGTGTGATGTGTATGGAACTGGAGCTTGGAGGGAATAGTAAGGCAGACCTGTTGGCTGGTGCTAAGCAGACCAGGCCTGTTATTAAAATATGGGCTGCTTTCAGACTTGATATACTGTACATGCTGCTTTCTGACTTCATATACTGTGCAGTTGTGAATTCTTGTTCTCCATGCATCCAGCAGTCTGTCTGACAAGTCGACAGAGCATTGAAGCCTGCCACGTGAGGCTTACATTCGCTGGATTTCCCCGTGAGTATCTCACGTCCCTTTATGGCTCCTTAAAAGGATAGTTCACTCCAAAATCAACGTGTTTCAGGCCTTTTAGGATCTCAAATATGGTCAAAATGTCGAGATGAGTCCCACACCATCTGTTGTGTATATCCAGCTATAAGCCTCAATCCCAAATAAATGGGAAAGAAAGCCACCACCAGAAATGATGACATAAGACATCCAGCTACATCTATACAACAGATGGCATGGTTCATGCCACAGAGTCATCTCAAACATTTGACCACTTTCAGGGCCTGAGCAACAACATCAATAAATAAAACAAACATTCATTTGTGTGTGAATTGTTCCTTTAAATCCGGAATCTGACTGACAACAGGGCAAAGGTTGTGATGGAGCATGAAGGTATAACTTTATCAATACTGTAGGGCTACCTGTGGAACAACCCAGTTCTCGTGGCCGCGGCCACGACCAGGGCTAGTCAGTATTATTCCAGAGCAGTGGTGTGGTGGGCGGAACGTTCCGCAGGGTTCCGGAGTGTTAAGAGTGAGTCTGGCCTGGAACTCCCCACCAGCAGCAGGGCAGTAGGCCCCAGGTGGGATTTATGAAGTGTTAAGAATGTTTTGATCTCAAAACCTGATGCAGGCCATCTGGGAGCAGTCTACACCTCACTGGCGCCTCGTCCTCCATCCACCCACTCCCCCTACAGAAAACACTCAGTGTATCTAATATACAGGGAGGTAGCCTGGGTAGGGTAGGAGAGTTAAAAAGTTGGAGACCATGCCCTCTTTTCCCAAGCCACAAGGCCCCCACAACCCCAACATCAATCTCCATCTGGCACAAGGCAGGCTGTCACATTCCTTCCCCAGAACACCCTACCCAACTCGACCAAATATGGACTGGGCTGATACATTCGGTACTGCTGACAAATGTGTCTCAAGTGATTGAGCGGATTAAGTCTATCAGCACAGCCCTTTTATAGGGTGAAGAGCAAAAGCATCCACTTGCTCATTCATTTCTAGAGCGGTCTGAGCTGCAATCGCTCCCAAGACCCCATGCATGCTTCACAGAAGTTTACACACTTGAATAATGCAACACAGCATGTAGAAATGTTGACACTGTTCATTACTGTTCGCAAAACAATGTCCATACAGGCTAGAACACTATCCAATGCAAGATGATACATACCACCACAGACCGATGCTGGCACAAAGACCGCACACTCAATGAGCTGTATACCGCCATAAGCAAACAGGAAAACGCTCATCCAGGTGGCGCTCCTAGTTGCCAGGGACTTTAATGCAGGGAAACAAATCAGTTTTACCTAATTTCTCCCAGCATGTTAAATGTGCAACCAGAGAGAGAGAGGAAAAAAAAAAAAAAAAAAAAAAAAAAAAAAAAAAAAAACTCTAGACCATCTTTACTCCACACACAGAGACGCGTACAAAGCTCTCCCTCTCCCTCCATTCGGCAAATGTCACCGTAATTCTATCCTTCTGATTCCTACGTACAAGCAAAAAATTAAAGCAGGAGCACCAGTGGCTCGGTCAATAAAAAAAGTGGAATGAAGCAGATGAAGCAGATGCTAAGCCACAGGACTGTGTTGCTAGAACAGACTGGAATATGTTCCGGCATTGAGGAGTACACCACAGTCACTGGATTCATCAATAAGTGCATCGATGACATCGTCTCCACAGTGACTGTACGCACATACTGCACGATATTGTCAGTGAACATATCGGAATCGGCCGATATTAGCTAAAAATGCCAACATCGGTATAGGCCGATATCTGACAGAGCAGTAGCTTGGATCAAGTGCCATTCTGGCTTTGGCTAATGAGCCTTATTTTTTTGTGTGGTCTCGTTTTGGTATTGAGATAATAAACCTGGTATCGGTATTCAAGTCAAAATGCTGGTATCGTGGCAGCACTAGTTATAGGGCTATAGGCAAGAGTCATAGATTCTCCAGCCGACGTTGCGCGTCGTCTCTGACTGGTAACATATTGATCTGCATGATGAAAGCATCTACCTTCAACTCTGTTTGCACTCTGCAGTCTGGACACATGCTGAGCTTCAGCAGGCAGGGAGGGAGGGAGGCACACACACCGGTTTTGACAATACCAGTGTTACAATGTTTTTTCCATGGCAAAAATGTAAACACGAAGCTCTCTTGGTCCTTTAAAAACCTGCTGCCTGTAAAATAGTGTGCTATAGCTTGGAAAATAAATACATGTGACTCTGGATGACAACATAATGGTGTTTATTTCCAACATCAGGGCTGTTTTCCTAATAAAGTCACATTCGCTTCGTGTTTTGTTTCCTTGCCATGATACGAACAAGTATCGTACAGCGCACACACAAACGCACGCATGCTAGCACGCACACCAACACTCACACAAACGCATAGCTTCCACAAGTTCAGTAAGGTGAGCACTCCACGGCAGGAGCCTCTGATTGGTCGGCCTGGGGTTCTGGTTTCTATACATCAACCTGTTGCTCAGCTGTTCCCGTGCAGCATGTGCAGGGAAGGGAGGACATTACCATGGCAACACAAAGTGCAGGAAAGGGAAAGGTGTTATGGGTGCTAGTATGATGCGTGAGACGATTATCAATAGAAGTTATTACAAGTGACATTTTCACAGCAGAGGGAGTAGGGAATGCTGAGAGAATAGAAAGGGGGTTCCCTGAGGACGGGGTCAAAGATACGAGTGTTTTGTCACACGATGAGGAATATGGAAATAGCATTGTTTATGTCAAATAAAGAATGGAGCCTTGGGAGCGGCAGGTAGCCTAGCGGCTAGATCGTTGGGCAACCTGAAGGTTGCTGGTTCTAATTCCCGAGCCGACTAGGTGAAAAACATCTGTCCATCTGCCCGTGAGCAAAGGCCTAAAACCTTAATTGCTCCAGTGTCCCTGGCCGTGACCCCGCTGTCCGCTGGGGTTTTAGGGGAGGGGGATGTGCAACAAAACACACTTGTTACACACCTGTACATGTGTGAAACAGAACAAATATCAGCACTTTCGGTATTGAGCTACGTTCCTAACCCAGAATCCCATTGAAACACAGGGACTGGTTTAATCCTGACTTTACCCCTCAGGCATCATAATGGAAGACATTAGATCAAGGGGATCAAAAGGGGACATGAGATCTGTTTGATCCAACTTATTTGAGCTAAACACACGACGAGGGAGATCCTCATCTTAGACTATGAAGCACAACAGTCAAACATCAACCCCGAGGTGTGTCCACACCAAATGTACCACATTGGTGTCAGCAGTGGGATATATCCATAGCCCCACAGCCAAACAATCCGGAGTGCACTAGCACAGTCGTGTTAAAAAGGCATACAGAAAAGGGCTCGGCCGAAGGAGGACCTGATCCTCCATCAGCACTCCTACTCCGAGATGCTTTTTTAACATAGGCCCTGTTCAGTTGGATCAGTCACTTCGATCTCTGACAGCCTAGCTCCCTCCTCCACTTTGACTCTCCCCCCCCAGAAACCCTCGCGCCACCTGGCGGGTCACGGAGGATTAGCCAATCAAAAAGGTCAGAGGTACATGGAGCTTCCAGTGGATTAACGCCACAGCCAGACAACAAACAAGAGGCAGTGGACTGGTTTACTCAGGTTACTCATGTTGGGAAATAAGTTAGTCGACCGCATTTAGAACAATTCCTTGACTCAAGACCACCTTAAGAGCACCCTAAATCTATACCTTAAGCCTTGAGATAACCTTGCCTCGCCTTCTCAAATTCAATGTGCAGATATGGATATAAAAGAGCTGAAGCTCTGAGCTATCCAATCAGGCCCCAGTCTTACTACTCCTGTTGTTTCACCCACTGCATCATAAGGCGGAGAGAAGGGGCAGAATGGGAAGGAACTAGAGAAGGAACCAGAGAACTCACCTGTGGATTGTTCTTCTCACCCTCGCTCTGCTGGGTCTTACTGTTCTTCTTACAGCCTTTGCCACCTGGCGGGCTATTAACGGCTGATAATAGGCTCCCCTTTCAGTCCCTAAGGCAGCGCTCTGCTCTCAGGGTCCCCGAACCATTCAGGCTTGCCGCTGTGCTGTTTAATGTAAGTGACTGACCCCCAAGCATGCAGCCTTCTGGTTTTGACTGCCTCCCAGGTGGGCCATTTTCCAGATGTGATGCTGCCACCCAGGCAAACTGTTTTCAGGCTCTCTCTCTGCTTTATTTTGGCAGCAGCTCGCTAGCTCGGCTAGCCCTGGGTCTGAAAGCCTCAGACGTGCCCCACTGCTCGGTCCTTGTCTACCTCCCAAAAAGGTCAGCCTGCACCTGTAAGACACACACAGAACAGAAGGGTTCGACATAAACACAGAGAAGCCAACTAACTGAGTACAAAGAACCTTCAAACTCACAGGGTAGATTATCAGAGGACTGGTTTCCGGAACACAGATTACGCCTAGACAAACTCACAGGGTAGATACTGTAAAAACAGTCAAAGCCTTGATTTTACTGGTGTGTCATTGAGTTTGGTCTGCTTTGCTGTTGTGGTATTGTGGAGTTGAGGTCAACATTATTTTAGGGAGGTATTACTTGAAGACAAGTTCAAGTAGGGAGAATAGCATTTTAGAAAATCTATAAATTGCTACCTCAAGAGACTGTTTCACATACAGTGCAAGTAGGAAATGGCCTATTCTGCAAGTAGGAAATAGCCTACTACGGCCCAAAGCAAGTGGAGTTTGTCAAAAGGCACCTAAATGACTCTGACCATGAGAAACAAGATTCTCTGGTCTGATGCAACAGGGACTGGGAGACTAGTCAAGATCGAGGGAAAGATGTACGGTGGGTGCACAGTAGAGAGAGATCCTTGATGAAAACCTGCTCCAGAGTGCTCAGGACCTCAGACTGGGGCGAAGGTTCATCTTCCAGCAGGACAACAAACATAAGCACACAGCCAAGACAATGAAGGAGTGGCTCGGGACAAGACTCTGAACGTCCTTGAGTGGCCCAGCCAGAGCCCGGACTTAAAACCAATTAAATATTTCTAGAGAGACCTGAAAATAGCTGTGCAGCGACGCTCCTCATCCAACCTGACAGAGCTTGAGAGGATCTGCAGAGAAGAATGGGAGAAACTCCCCAAATACAGGTGCGCCAAGCTTGTAGTGTCATACCCAAGAAGACTCGAGGCTGTAATCACTGGTCAAAGGGGCTTCAACAAAATACTGAGTAAAGGGTCTGAATACTTATGTAAATATGATAGTTATTTATTTTTAATACATTTTCCAACATTTCTAAAAACTATAAATTTTTCCTTTGTCATTATGGGGAATTGTGTGTAGATTGATGAGGGAAAAAATATAAATTTTAGAATAAGGCTGTAAAGTAACAAAATATGGAAAATGTCAAGGGGTCTGAATACTTTCCGAATGCACTGTATCTTTAAGCATGGTCAAGTTAATAGTTATGTTGTGGATGATGCATTAAACCACCCAGACACATAAAAGATGCAGTCATCCCTCTGAACTGAGCTGCAGGACAGGAAGGAAACCGGCTTAGGGATGTCACGAGGCCTTTGGTGATTTTAAAACAGTTAAGAGTTCAATAGCTGTGATGGGAGTAAACTGAAGATGGAGTCACTACAATGTTGATCTATGATAATGACCTAAATGACAAAGTGAAAAGAACACAAATATACAGAATAAAAATATTCCCAAACATTCAAAAGTACACAAGGCACAGAATTAAAAACAAATACCGTATAATTGCTGTTTAGCTATGATCCCCAACACCTTGACAGAGCTTGAAGAATTTTTAAAAGAATAAATGGGCAAATATTGCACAATACAGGTGTGCAAAGCTCTTAAGAGACTTACCCAAGAAGACTCACATCTATAAATCAAGCGTTTCTAACATGCATTGACTCAGGGGTGAATTCTTATTTAAATCAATGTATACAGTGTTTAATTTTGTATTCATCTTTTTTTAATTTAATTTTTCTTACAGTTTGACAGTATTTTGTGTAGATCATTGACAGAAAATGACAATGAAATCCATTTGAATCCCAGTTTGGAACACAAAATGTGAAGAAATTCAAGGCAGACTTTCTATAGTCACTAAAGTAGGGCTACAAAGAGTCGGAAACCTTCCGGGAAATTTCAGGACATTTTTAATGGGGAGGTTAATCCCGGGAATTCTCCTTAAATTCATCAACATTTTTAGTTTATATCAGTCAAACTTTTTTTGTGGGATACACCTAAGACAATTCTAATTCTAACTCCAGCCACTTTAATAATGGAAATTGATGGGAAATGTAAATATATCACTAGCCACTTTAAACAATGCTACCTTATATAATGTTACTTACCCTACATTATTCATCTCATATGTATACCTATATACTGTACTCTATATTGTCGAGTGCATCCTTATGTAATACATGTATCACTAGCCACTTTAACTATGCCACTTTGTTTACATACTCATCTCATATGTATATACTGTACTCAATACCATCTACTGTATCTTGCCTATGCTGCTCTGTACCATCACTCATTCATATATCCTTATGTACATATTCTTTATCCCCTTACACTGTGTATAAGACAGTAGTTTAGGAATTGTTAGTTAGATTACTTGTTGGTTATTACTGCATTGTCGGAACTAGAAGCACAAGCATTTCGCTACACTCGCATTAACATCTGCTAACCATGTGTATGTGACAAAATTTGATTTGATTTGATTTAGGTCTTGTGGCATGTTATGGTTAAACTATCCCCAATTCAATGGAATTGCAACCCTTTGCATGCACAGTGCACTTCATCACATGTACAGCTGATTCTCAAGATCTTGCACAGGAATGAGATGCTATTGAGCCCACACTACTAAACTGTCTGAGCCAAGGACTACATGCTTTCTGGTATGTTTTGATTACAATACTGGGTGGGGTGAATATATTTTATACGACATACAATATTTTTTGTTAACTAATAAATAGTATCCTACAGCAAAGTGTGTTTAAATCATTTCTAACTTGTTAACAATTTCTGCTAGTTGGTTTTTGCTACCATGTGGGTTTTTAGCTTGCTTGAGCCTGCCAATTGAGTGTTAATTCACCTGTTTCCATACATTTCATTTTAAAACATTTATCTTACAAATGAGTTGTTTAATCTAACTGCTTAACTATTTATCTGTACATGGAATTGTTTGTTTTTTTACTCATTTGTCTTATTTTACAGGAAAATGCCACGGGCATTATCTGACACGTGGAGACATTTCACAGCAACTAATGTAGAAGGAAAAGCTGTGTACATTTGCAAATGTACACAGCAACTAATGCTAAATTATGTGAAAAATGCAACAAAGATGCAGAATCTGGCCATGCGCATAAAGTTCCCTCAGCGCTCACAACAAGCAACCTCTGATAATTTTCACCTTGAATAGAACTTTTGTCAATCAGGCTCCTTATTGATAGCAACAGCTCATGGTCCTCCTGGAATCAGAAGTTTTTCTTTACTCAATGGGGGAACGTAGTCAGAGAAATTCTGATGAATGTCTTGCTCGAGCTGTATTAGAAGAGATTTCTGAATGTTCTTCGCCCAGCATATACCCCTCCAACCAGACATGCTTTATCTACTAATTTGCTGGATGCAGAGTTCAAGTGAAGGTCAAGCAAATCATAGAGAAAGCAGATTATTGCAATCATCTCTGATGGGACATTGAACGTTCGTGGACAAGGAATAATTAACTACATTATCTCCACCCATCAACAGTCTGCCGATATGGACTTCCCCATCAAGAGGATCCTCCTGGATGATATATTTTGGGAGAGAGTGGTAAGCAGCCTGAAACTCCTTAAACCTATAGCAATAGCCATTGCACTGATTGAGGGAGACAATGCCATCCGGTCTGATGTTCAGACTCTGCTTGCAGATGTAAGAGAATAAACTCATACTGCCCTGCCCACTTCACTGTTGCTCCAAGCAGAGTAAACTGCAGTTCTGAAATACATCAAAAAGCATGAAGACTTCTGCCTGAAGCCCATATATGTCGCAGTGTACATGTTGGACCCCAAGTATGCTGGCAAGAGCATCCTGTCTGGTGCAGAGATCAACAAGGCCTATGGTGTCATCGCTACCATGTCTCGCCACCTTGGCCTGGATGAGGGCAAAGTTCTTGGCAGTCTGTCGAAGTACACTTCCAAGCAAGGGCTTTAGGATGTAGATGCAATGTGGCAGTCGTGCCAATATATCTCATCAGTCACCTGGTGGAAGGGACTTTATGGATCTGAGGCTCTTTCACCTTTAGTTTCTGGACTATCATTTTACAGATGTATGTTGAAAACATTTTTGGGAGAAGCGATGGATCATTGGGATCATTCAATATTCCCTTTTGTTGTTTAGTGATATCATCCCGTGTGAAGAGTCACAAATGTAACTTTAATTAAAATGAGTTGACTAAATAGTTGTTTTTTCTATTGGAAGGATTGAATCATTTGCAATTATGTCTACTTATGATCAGGTAAGATGTTTATGATTCGGTCTCCATATGAGATGGTAAATATGTCCAATGCAAAAAACACCTACATTTAAATGGTACTAATATTAATGTGCATATATTTCCGTTAATTCCCATATATTCCCGTTAATTCCCACAGAAAGTTTCCACCTCTGAATATTCCCCAAAATGTGCAACCCTAGCTGTAAGTAGTGGCCACCGGCAGCACTAACACCTCTACTGTGGAATTGAGGATACAGCTATTGTAAAATAAAGAAAATAAGTACTCTGGTGGGAAAATGTGCCATTCAAGACTACTTCATGCTCTATCATTATTTGTGAATTACAGGACTCCAGCTTCAGCTAGCAAGCATCAAAAACCCCAGTACCCAGCCCCTCTGTGAGACATTATGAACAGCATGAACTCATTTCCAGTACTCTTACAGCCCAGCCCGGAAGGCCTACTCAAAACTGTTTAAGGCAAGGACATATTTTTCACTGTGTTACTTTGGTAACGGCCTTGTGATTTTTAGCCATTGAACAAACAAGGAGAGGGTGACTCAGATCGACTCCCTGGCGCTTGAAAGAGTGACAGAGGGAGCGCAATCACAAACAAAACATCAATTATTTAGTTAATTTAATTAATGTTAGCAATCAGTGACTATCTGCCAAGGACACACTGACAAGGAGGGATGAAAATAACATATGGCATTGGCAAGACTTCTGTCAGAGACTGCCTTCCCTCCTTTCCCTTTTCCACATTTTGTTGTGTTACAGCCGGAATTTAAATTGATGACATTTAGATATTGTGTCACTGATCCACAAACAATACCTCAATGTGAAAGTGGGTTTGTTTGAACATTTTTGAGATTAATATAAAATGGAAACCTGAAATGTCTCGAGTCAATAAGTATTCAACCTCTTTCTTATGGCAAGCCTAAATAAGTTAAGGCGTGAAAATGGCCTTCACAACTCACATAATAAGTTGCATGGACTCATTGTGTTATGACTACCTCATCTCTGTACCCCACACATGCAGATAATTGTCACGCCCTGGTCTTAGTTCTTTGTTTTCTTTATTATTTTGGTTTAGGCCAGGGTGTGACATGGGTGATTTATTGTGTTCGTCTTGTCTAGGGGTTTATTAGAATATGGGGTTGTGTTCAGTTTTGTTGTCTAGGTAAGTCTATGGTTGCCTAGAGTGGTTCTCAGAGGCAGGTGTTTATCGTTGTCTCTGATTGGGAACCATATTTAGGCAGCCATATTCTTTGGGTATTTTGTGGGTGATTGTTTCCTGTCTTTGTGTTTTATGCACCAGTTAGAACTGTTACGGTTTTCACGTTTATTGTTTTGTAGTTTGTTCATGTTTTGAGTTCTTATTAAAGAACCATGAACTTCAACCACGCTGCGTTTTGGTCCACCTCTCCTTCCCAGGAAGAATATTGTGACAATAATTGTAAGGTCCCACAATCGAGTAGTGATTTTCAAGCACAGATTCAACCACAAAGACCAGTAAGGTTTTTCAATGCCTCGATTGGCAGATGCAAATATCCCTTTGAGTATGATGAAGTTATTCATTAGGCTTTGGAAGGTGTATCAATACAACCAGTCACTACAAAGATACAGGTGTCCTTCCTAACTCAGTTGCCAGAGAGTAAGGAAACTGTTCAGGCATTTCACCATGAGGCCAATGGTAATTTTAAAACAGTTAGAGTTTAATGGTTGTGATATGAGAAAACTGAGAATGGCTCAACAATGTAGATACTCCACAATACTAACATAAATGAGAGTGAAAAGGAAGCCTGTACAGTATAAAAATATTCAAAAACATGCATTCTGTTTGCAACAAGGCACAAAAGTAATACTGCAAAAAATGTGCCAAGGAAATTAACTTTTTGTTCTGAATACAAAGTGTTATGTTTGGGGTTAATCCAATTCAACACATTACCAAGTACCACTCTATATTTACAAGTGTAGTGGTGGGTGTATCATGTTACAGGTATGCTTGTAATCGTTAAAGGAGTACGGAGTTTCAGGATAATTTTTTTTTTACCCGAATGGAGAAAAGCACAGGCAAACTCCTAGAGAAACACCTTGGTTTAGTCTGCTATCCAACATATACTAGGAGATAAAATCACCTTTCAGCAGGACAATAACCTAAAACACAAGGCCAAATCTACACTGGAGTTGCTTACCAAGACGACATTGAATGTTCCTGAGTGGCCCAGTTAGTTTTCACTGATATCGGCTTGAAAATGCATGTAAAAAAATGTAAATGGCTGTCTAGCAATGGTCAACAATCAATTTGACAGAGCTTGAAGAATTGATTAAAGAATAATGGGTAAATATTGTACAATCCAGGTGTGCAAAGCTCTTCGAGACAAACCCAAAGACTCACAGCTGTAATGGCCGCCAAAGGTGCTTCTACAAAGTATTGACTTATCATGTTAAATGAAGAGTCCCTTAAGGATGTTAGGAAAGAATATCATGGGGTGGGACACGCATGCACACACGCACCTTCCCCAAAACACATGTAAATATTGTTTGATAAATTACCTGCACAGGATCGGTACATCCAAACATCACACCTGCGGGACAGGTACAGGATGGCAACAACTGCCCGAGTTACACCAGGAACACACAATCCCTCCATCAGTGCTCAGACTGTCCGCAATAGGCTGAGAGAGGCTGGACTGAGGGCTTGTAGGACTGTTGTAAGGCAGGTCCTCACCAGACATCACGGGCACAAACCCACCGTCGCTGGGCCAGACAGGACTGGCAAAAAGTGCTCTTCACTGACGAGTTGCGGTTTTGTCTCACCAGGGGTGATGGTCGGATTCACATTAATTGTCAAAGGAATGAGCGTTACACCGAGGCCTGTACTCTGGAGCGGGATCATTTTGGAGGTGGAGGGTCCATCATGGTCTGGGGCGGTGGGTCACAGCATTAAATACATGTTTTTTTTTTCCCTCACCCATCTACACACCCATAACGAGAAGGTGAAAATGTGTTTTCAGAAAATGTTTGTAAATTTGTTGAGAATGAAATACAATACTGAGTCAATACTTGGTAGAAGCACCTTTGACAGCGACTACAGCTGGGAGTCTTTCGGAGTAGGTCTCCAAGAGCTTTCCACACCTGGATTGTACACTCAATATTTTCACTCATCTACCAATAGGTGGCCTTCTTTGTACAGCATTCAAAAGCTTCCCTGGTCTTTGTGGTCGAATCTGTGTTTGAAATTCACTGCTCGACTGAGGGACCTTACAGATAATTGTATGTGTGGGGTACAGAGATGAGGTAGTCATCCAAAAGTCATGTTAAACACTATTATTGCACACAGAGTGAGCAAATGCAACTTAAGGACATTTTTACTCCTGAACTTATTTAGGCTTGCCATAAAGACATTTCAGCTTTTCATTTTTATTTATTCAAAATTTCGAAAGACAAAATTCCACTTTGACATTATGGGGTATTGTGTGTATGCCAGTGACAAAAAATCTCAATTTAAATCTATTTTAAATTTAGCTGTAACAAAGTGGAAAACATCAAGGGAGGTGAAGTGTTTCTGAAGGCACTGTTAATGCGTTGCAAAATAATGGGTGTAATGACCAATGACAATCCCCATGGTAATGTAGCCGGGCGGCAGTGTAGCCTAGTGGTTAGAGCATTGGACTAGTAACCGAAAGGTTGCAAGTTCAAATCCCCGAGCTGACAAGGTATAAAAAAAAGTTGACAGTGCATGTCAGAGCAAAGACCCAGCCATGAGGTTGAAGTAATTGTCAGTAGAGCTCCGAGACAGGATTGTGTCGAGGTAGAGATCTGGGGAAGATCTGGGGACCAATAAAGGTCCTCAAGAACACAGTGGCCTCCATCATTCTTAAATGGAAGAAGTTTGGAACCACCAAGACTCTTCCTAGAGCTGGCTGCCTGGCCAAACTGAGCAATCGGGGGAAAAGAGCATTGGTCAGCGACGTGACCGAGAACCAGATGGTCACTCTGACAGAGCTCCAGGGTTCCTCTTGGGGGATGGGAGAACCTTCCAGAAGGACAACCATCTCTGCAGCACTCCACCAATCAGGTCTTTATGGTAGAGAGGCCAGACAGAAGCCACTCCTCAATAAAAGGCACAACAGCCCGCTTGGAGTTTGCCAAAAGTGGCAGCAGTGTAGCCTAGTGGTTAGAGTGTTAGACTAGTAACCGAAAGGTTGCAAGTTCAAATCCCCAAGCTGACAAGGAACAAAATCTGTCATTCTGCCCCTGAACAAGGCAGTTAGAAACAGCGGGTTATTGAAAATAATAAAAAAAATTAACTGACTTGTCTGGTTAAATAAAATGCACCTATAAAAGGACTCTCAGACCATGAGAAACAAGATTCTCTGGTCAGATGAAACTCATTGGCCTGCATGAGGTCAATCTTGGTTTCATCAGACCAGAGAATCTTGTTTCTCATGGTCAGAGTCCTTTAACTTTTTATGGCTGAGTAGCTTGGATGAAAAGGTGCCCATTGGAAATAGCTAGCTCCTCAGTCTCAGTTGATAATATATGCATATTATTATGAGTATTGGATAGAAAACTCAAAAGTTTCCAAAACTGTCAAAATATTGTCTGTGAGTATAACAGAACTGATATTGCAGGTGAAACCCTTAGGAAAATCAAAACAGGAAGTGGCTTCTATTTTGAGAACTCCATGTCTCATAGCCTCCCTTTGCTGGATTTAAAGGGATATGAACCAGATTCCTATCGCTTCCTCAAGGTGTCAGTCTTCAGACATACAGTGGGGAGAACAAGTATTTGATACACTGCCGATTTTGCAGGTTTTCCCACTTACAAAGCATGTAGAGGTCTAATTTTTATCATAGGTACACTTCAACTGTGAGAGACTGAATCGAAAACAAAAATCCAGATAATCACATTGTATGATTTTTAAGTACGTCATTTGCATTTTATTGCATGACATAAGTATATTTGGTACAGAAACCTTTGTTTGCAATTACAGAGATCATATGTTTCCTGTAGTTCTTGACCAGGTTTGCACACACGGCAGCAGGGATTTTGGCCCACTCCTCCATACAGACCTTCTCCGGATCCTTCAGGTTTCGGGGCTGTCGCTGGGCAATACGGACTTTCAGCTCCCTCCAAAAAGGATAAATTGGGTTCAGGTCTGGAGACTGGCTAGGCCACTCCAGGATCTTGAGAGGCTTCTTACGGAGCCACTCCTTAGTTGCCCTAGCTGTGTGTTTCGGATCGTTGTCATGCTGGAAGACCCAGCCACGACCCATCTTCAATGCTCTTACTGAGGGAAGGAGGTTGTTGGCCAAGATCTCGCGATACATGGCCCCATCCATCCGACCCTCAATACGGTGCAGTCGTCCTGTCCCCTTGCAGAAAAACATCCCCAAAGAATGATGTTTCCACCTCCATGCTTCACGGTGGGATGGTGTTCTTGGAGTTGTACTAATCCTTCTTCCTCCAAACACGGCGAATGGAGTTTAGAGCAAAAGGCTCTATTGTTGTCTCATCAGACCACATGACCTTCTCCCATTCCTCCTCTGGATCATCCAGATGGTCATTGGCAAACTTCAGATGGGCCTGAACATGCGCTGGATTGAGCAGGGGGATCTTTCGTGCGCTGCAGGATTGTAATCCATGATGGTGTAGTGTGTTACTAATGGTTTTCTTTGAGACTGTGGTCCCAGCTCTCTTCAGGTCATTGACCAGGTCCTGCCGTGTAGTCCTGGGCTGATCCCTCACTTTCCTCATGATCATTGATGCCCCACGAGGTGAGATCTTGCATGGAGCACCAGACCGAGGGTGATTGACCGTCATCTTGAACTTCTTCCATTTTCAAATAATTGCGCCAACAGTTGTTGCCTTCTTACCAAGCTGCTTGCCTATTGTCCTGTAGCCCATCCCAGCCTTGTGCAGGTCTACAATTTTATCCCTGATATCCTTACACAGCTCTATGGTCTTGGCCATTGTGGAGAGGTTGGAGTCTGTTTGATTGAGTGTGTGGACAGGTGTAGTTAATACAGGTAATGAGTGGAGAACAGGAGGCTAAAACTAACAGGTCTGTGAGAGCCGGAATTCTTACTGGTTGGTAGGTTTTCAAATACTTATGTCATGCAATAAAATGCAAATGAATTACTTACAAATCATACCATGCGATTTTCTGGATTTTTGTTTTAGATTCCGTCTCTTACAGTTGAAGTGTACCTATGATAACAATTAGACCTCTACATGCTTTGTAAGTAGGAAAACCTGCAAAATCTGTAGTGTATCAAATACTTGTTCTCCCCACTGGAGTTTCAGGCTTTTATTTTGAAAAATGAGCCAGAACGATAAGATCGCGTCAAGTGGTCACATGAGTTTGGAAAGGTATTACTTTTCCCTCTCCTACTGTGAAAGACAGTTGCGGTTGATATATTATCGATTATATATTTTAAAAACAACCTGAGGATTGATTATAAAAAAACATTTGACATGTTCCTGTGGACATTATGGAAACTATTTGGAATTTGTCTGCGTTGTCATGACCGCTCTTTCTTCTGGATTTCTGAACATAACACGCCAAACAGAGGTATTTTGGATATAAAAATAATCTTTATGGAACAAAAGGAACATTTGTTGTGTAACTGGGAGTCTCGTGAGTGAAAACATCCGAAGGTAAACAATTCATTTGCTTGCTTTTCTGATTTGTGACCAAGCTACCTGATGCTAAGTGTACTTAATGTTTTGTCATGCGATCGATAAACTTAAACAAACGCTTGGATTGCATTTGCTGTAAAGCATAATTTCCAAATCTGACACGGCAGGTGGATTAACAAAAGGCTAAACTGTGTTTTCCTATATTGCACTTGTGATTTATTGAATATAAACATTTTTAGTAATATTTATTGAATGTAGCGCTATGCTATTCAGCGGTTGTTGATGACAGTTATCCTGTTAGTGGGATTGCAGCCATGACAAGTTAAGTGCCTTTTGGTGTCATGTCTGTAGGAAACCTGGCACCATTCCTACGGTGAATCATGGTGGCAGCATCATGCTGTGGACATTTTCTTCAGCGGCAGGGACTGCGAGACTAGTCAGGAAAGTCGTGAAAGATGAAAGGAGCAAAGTACAGAGAATTCCTTGATGAAAACCTGTTCCAGAGCACTCAGACTGGGGCGACGGTTCACCTTCCAACAGGACAACAACCCTGAAAAGACAATGCAGGAGCGGCTCGAAAGTCTCCGAATGTCCTTGAGTGGCCCAGTCAGAGTCCGGACATGAACCCATTCGAACATCTCTGGAGAGACCTGACAATAGCTGTGCAGTGACGCTCCCCATCCAATCAGACAGAGTTTGAGGGGATCTGCAGAGAAGAATGAGAGAAACTCACCAAATACAGGTGTACCAAGCTTGTAGCGTCATACCCAAGAAGACTCAAGGCTGCAATCGCTGCCAAAGGTGCTTCAACAGCATAATCATTATACAGGCAAGTGTGTGGGGGTGGATTTTGCAACTTACAATATTGCTCCATTGTTTACATTTGTTAATGGGCCCATTTGATTGTGGCTTTACTTTACTATCACAGCGATGGTGCATTGATTGTGTAGCCTAGAGATTAGTGATACAGGTTTAAACTCAACAGCCACGTGTACAGTGTACAGACCAAATGTACCCTATCAATAAAAGAAACAGCACATCCACTGCTGTGATGTCACATCAGATATTAGTCAGTAGTTACTGACAGCTTCCTTTACCTCTGAAAGAGAAGGGAGGAGGCCAGGAACAACTAGTGAGCCAAGAAAGAAAGAATGAAAGAAAGAGGAAGAGGAAGGCATCAGACATGAGACATTGAAAATAGATTAGATGGAGAGAAATAGCAGGAACAGAGAGAAGTGAGAGAGAATTTCAGAGAGAGGAAGAGAACGTTAGTGTGAGAGAGTAAAAGAAAGAAAGTGTAAGACAGGCTGAAAGAGAGGAGAAAAAAAAGTGAGAGGGAGCCTAAGGCAGAGTGAGTGACTATGCATTCTGTGCAGCAGCACCCCTGAGGGGCCCCTTGCTTCATTGGTTAGCTGAGGGTACATGAGGAAAGGAGAGGTCAGTACTAAACCTAACCCAGTCAGCCAGTCAAAGCAGAGGCTTGCCTGAGCAACAACTAGGGTGGAACTCTGCATATAACCTACATGGTATACATCTTCCCTCTCGACCCCCCCCCCCCCCTCCATCCATCCACCTCCGTTCCCCACCCTCTGTCTAAAAAGGCACGCTCTCCATACATAACTTATATTATACCCCCTCTCCCCCATCTACAACTGATAAGGTGGTCAAAGATAAGGTGAGATTGAGGATGACGAGGGTCTGCTCCAGGCCTGATTTAGGTCCCTTAGGAACATAGTGAGCAGGACTGATGGAGAAAAAAAAAAACACACGTTGAGCCAGCAGAGTAGAGGAGAGCTGAGCAGAGGAGAACAGTAGAACAAAGAAGCGAGCTGAGCAGAGAAAACGGGCTGCCTTCTGAGAATTTGCAGGCTGCTATCCATTCTATTGGCCAACATGCAATTATAGGAAAATAAAATGGATGACCTACGATCAAGATTATACCAAAGGAACATTAAAAATGAATATCTTATGCTTCACTGTGTCGTGGCTGAACGACGACACGGATAATATAGAGCTGGCGGGAGTTTCCATGCACTGGCAGGACAGAGAAGCTACGTGTCTATTTGTCAATTATAGCTGGTGCGCATTGTCTAATATTAAAGAAGTCTTGAGGTAATGCTCGCCTGAGGCAGAGTACCACACTATCTAACAAGAGAGTACTTATCTATATTATTCGCAGCCGTCGAGTTACCACCACAAACCGATGCTGGCACTAAGACCGCTCTCAACCAACTCAATAAGGCCATAAGCAAACAAGAAAATGCTCATCCAGAATCGGCGGTCCTCGTGGCCCAGGGACTTCAGACAAACTTAAATCAGTTTTCGCAAATTTTTACCAGCATGTCACGTGCAACCAGCGGGGGGGAGAAAATGACAAAAATAAAATTTAAAAAAATATTTTATTTAACTCTGGACCACCTTTACTCCACATACAGAGATGCAAACAAATCTCTCCCTCGTCCTCCATTTGGCAAATCTGACCATAATTCTATCCTCCTGATTCCTACTTACAAGAAGAAAAAAATTAAAAAGCAGGAAGTAACAGTAACTCACTCAATACGGAAGTGCTCAGATGACGCGGATGTTACAGGACTGTTTTACTAGCATAGACTGGAATATGTTCCTGGGATTCATCCAACGGCATTGAGGACTACGCCACCTCAGTCATTGGCTTCATCAACAAGTGTATAGACGACATTCCCACAGTGACCGTACGTACATATCCCAACCAGAAGCCATGGATTACAGGCAACATCTGCATCAAGCTAAGGGCTAGAGCTAACGCTTTCAAGGAGTGGGACACTAATCCGGACGGATAGAAGAAATCCTGTTATGCCCTCAGACGAACCATCAAACAAGCAAAGCGTCAATAAAGGATTAAGATTAAATCCTACTACACCGGCTCTGAAGCTCGTCGGATGTGGCAGGGCATGACAACTATTACAGACTGCAAAGGGAAACACAGCCGCGAGCTTCCCAGTGACACAGGTCTACCAGATGAGCAAAATGTATTTTATGCTCACTTCGGGGCAAGCAACACTGGAGCATGCATGACAGCACCAGCTGTTCTGGATGACTGTGTGATACATCGGCTACCGAGAGCATTAAGACCTTTAAACAGGTCAACATTCACAAATCCCCGGGGCCAAAAGGATTACAAGGACGTGTACTTAAAGCATGCGTGGACCAACTGGCAAGCATCTTCACTGACATTTTCAACCTCTCCCTGACCGAGTCCGTAATACCTACGTTTCAAGCAGACCACCATGGTCCCTGTGCCCACGGAAGCGAAGGTAACCTGCCTAAATGACTACCGACCCGTAGCACTCTATAGCCATGAAGTGCATTGAAAGGCTGGTCATGGCTCACATCAACACCATCGTCCCGGAAACTCTAGACCCACTCCAATTCACATACTGCCCCAACAGATCCGAAGCCCTTTCCCCCCTGGACAAAAGGAACAACTATGTGAGAATGCTGTTCATTGACTACATTCAGCGTTCAAAACCATAAAGCTCATCACTAAGCTAAGGACCCTGCGGCTAAACACCTCCCTCTCCAACTGGATCCTGGACTTCTTGACGGGCCGCCCCCAGGCAACAACACGTCTGTGTACAGCCCAGTACATCACTGGGGGCAAGCTTCCAGCCATCCAGGCAGTGTCAAAGACTCCAGTCACCCAAGTCATAAACAGTTCTCTGCTACCACACGGAAAGCGGTACCAAAGCGCCAAGTCTAGGACCAAAAGGCTCCTTTAACAGCTTCTAACCCCAAGCCATAAGACTACTGAACAATTAACCAAATGTTGTGTAGTGGTTCCAAAACTGTGGGTTTCAACCCAGCCAGGGCTCTAGGTGGGTCGCGGGATGACAGTTTGTGAAGAGCAAATTATTATTTACTTAACTTTCAGTATGGGAAAACGCTTTCAGTGTAAACTTAAACCAAGTATGTAGAAAAGACATACCTACAGTATATCTTTTTCAATAATAGCCTATAACCTTTGAGAATTTACAAACAAAATAAAAGCTAGACAAAAATCAGGCCCCCATTTACATTTGAGCCTAAGAACACAGCATTAGCCTCGGTCAAAATGTGTTACATTTTAGGGAATGAAGCTTAACTGCACAATTCTCTTTCAGCTCCATGGCAGGATGTGTAGAATTTCAGGAAATTACTTCTGAAACTACAACATTCTCTTCGCTGCCAAGATTATATTTTCTACTTATTTTTGGTGTGTGTATATTTCTTTCGCCACTCAACCATTATGGTGGGTTGCGGATCAAAAGACACCTCAATTGGTGTGTCAAAGCAATAAAGTTTGGGAACCCTACATGTAGTGTAAAGGGAGAAAAGGACAATTACACTCAATTTACACAACAGCGAGTGAAGTGGTTGACATGTATGAGGGGTGAACACGAGTACATAATGTCCTTTGAGGCACTAAGAGATGCAGACAGCGTGTACACACACACACTAACTCAGCGAGTGGATTAGAGGTCACTGATAAAAGTGTTTGCTCAGTGCGAAGCCTTTGCAGATGGGTGAGGCGATAAGGGAGTTCAATGGGGTGGCCTCGGGTGTGTTATGCAAATGAGGAAAGACACACACACACACACACACACACAAGAGAGACACACCAATGACTTATATATACACTAGATGACTAACAGGTGGGGGGGGGGGGTACTGTAAAGCCACTGTGCCTCCATCTTGACACCACCCCACCATTGTACTTTTGTTTACCAATAGAAATGCATGTATTCATGTCTACATTAGTTTTTTATCCATTTATTATATTACAGACAAATGTGCAGAGCTGTCATCAAGGCAAAGGGTGGCTACTTCGAAGAATCTCAAATATATTTTGATTTGTTAAACACATTTTTGGTTACTACATGATTCCATAGGTCTTATTTCATAGTTTTGACAGCTTCACTACTATTCTACAATGTAGAAAATAGTACAAATAAAGAAAAACCCTTGAATGAGTAGGTGTGTCAAATTTTGACGAATATATTATTTGTGTGTGTATTATTATTCGCCATAGACTATAAAAGCACCAGCTGCAAGTTATTTTAATTTAGGCAATCTGTTCAAGTATTTCCAAACATAATATAGAGACATGTGATCGTATGCAAATGTAAGCACGGTTTGAAATGATTATGTTTGTCAAATATAGCTATTTAGGCTTCTTGCTGTCAATTTGCGGTGTACAAACTATTTGTAATTATGTTTCGGCCCCCCGACCATCCATTCAAGAAAAAAAATTGTCTCTGGGCTAAATGTAGTTGATAATCCCTGCCTTAATACTTTAGAATTATATAAAATACTTATTTTTTTTATTCCTGAAAATCTATTTTTTAAGATTACTAAATGTTAGTGTCCCCTACCACCACAAAACTGTAGGATTGGACGACGGCCAATCAGTGGCTTCAAAGCTTCTTCATGGTCAATACAGAGCATCACCGCATGCACACACAGAGACACAGTACACACACACACACACACACACACACACACACGTCGCCCCAGATGGCACAGAGGGGCCTGGTATGTGTGATTGACCTTGGCTGCTGTGGCGATAGTCCAATTGGGCACCAGGCAAAAACAACCTCAGGAGGAGGGAGGGCTGTTGTCATTTTCGGCAACCCTTTAGTTACGCAATACTAAGCATAACCAAAAGCCCAGCTGAAGACAAGAAAAAGGAGGAGAAGGAGCACGTGTGTGAGTGTGTGTTCATGCATGTGTCCATGTGTGTGTGCACTAGTGTGTGGGTTGAATAAATAGAAAAAAATGCATACATTAAAAAAAAATTTTTTTTAAATATGCCAAAAGTATAATTCTTGTGCAATTCATATCTGTAGGCTACATTTATCTGGCGCTAGGCTCTAAAGCTTAGGCTATGCACTAACTGTAGCGCACCAAATACACAATTGTTAAATGCTTTTGTGAACTTCGGTAGAAAAAGTTAACACTGATCCAACCGAGGCGAAAAGGACAATGTCGGAGTTGAATTCAATAAGAAAAAAAAAAAGATCGGTGAAATGGAGAGTTGAAAAAAAATAGAAGGGAAGGTCAGAAGAGTAGGCTATTATCTGGAAAATATTTGGTGAGGTGGCAAAAGAGGATGATAGCAGTGCCAGCACTGGGGACTTCAAAATGGCACGTCAAGAGAACTGTACTGTTGAGATGGGTTAAATGGAATAGTAGCCTAACTGAAATTTGAACTGTAGGTCTTATAACCTCTCACATAGCCTAATATAATATTAACCCCTGCAGAATTAAGCATTTCTTGCAGTTAAATGATACACCAAATGTAAATTCTGACTCCGGAACAGGAGTAGAGAAATATGATTGGTTTCTTTCAGAATCTTGAGAAAATGAATGTGCGGTGCTACTGCTCTATCAGCATCTTAACAGCTGATAGTAGTATTTCAAAACATTCAAAATAAGCATCCAAACCAAACTGAAATCGTTTTTTTTTAAATTGTGTCGTTTGATAGATTTTAATTTCCTTCAAACCGGTGAAACTGATGCTATTTGGTGATTCTACACTGAAAATCTTTCCTGTATTTTTTGGTTTCGTTGAGTTATTGCATTTTCTCCCCAGTCCCTAAACGTCTTTGCTGCATGAGAGAAACAGAGATGAAAGAGGAAAGAAAACAAACCTTACTGATGTCAACCAGATTGAAGAATTCATTCTATCGATTTAGCAAATCAAATGTTATTGGTCACATACACACATTTAGCAGATGTTATTGCAGATGTAGAGAAATGCTTGTGTTTTTGTGACATTCTGGTATCTAAAAGGCCTGTCAATAAAAATAAAAAAATACTCCATCTTTGACTATATTAGTGGGTTAGGGTCGGGTGCGGACCTCACATCTTTAATTTATCACATATACGTCGGGCAGTTGCGGATGGGTTATTAGCAATTGCGGGCGGAACACACAGCTGACAATGCATCACTAGTGTGTGTCCGCATGCATGTTTATATACGCGTCTCTGTGTCCATGTACAGTGGGGCAAAAAAGAATTTAGTCAGCCACCAATTGTGCATGTTCTCCCACTTAAAAAGATGAGGCCTGTAATTTTCATCATAGGTACACTTCAACTATGGCAGACAAAATAAGGGAAAAAAATCCAGAAAAACACATTGTAGGATTTTTAAATGAATTTATTTGCAATTGATAGTGGAAAATAAGTATGGTATGATCATCTTAAAACATTTTTTCCCCCCACTTTGAGGTTAACTGTTTTTATAGACCACCTTCTCATTAAATCACTCTGCTATGTCATACATTCTACACTTGTCCTGGCAGAAGATGGATTTCGGCTAGTAGTAGGCACAGATCTAGGATCAGATTACACTCATTAAATTCCTCACTTTATCCCTCAGAGGGAGAAGAACTGAGGTGAGATCACCTAAGTGCATCTTAAGCCTACTCCTAAAAGTAAATGTAGGTTAGCCAATCCTGCAACTTACTGTGCAATGTGCACTAAACATTTGAATGTTACCCTGGTATGCCTGTTTTATAAGCATTGTATTATAACCTAATGATAAGGTTTATGATCAGGACAACTCTTCTCTCACAGATTCACTGTGACTCCTTTCCATTGAACCCAACTGACCCTTGTTGCTCAACTTTCAATTGAAAAATAGAGAAACCGCAAGAAAGTAGATTTCATAGCCATATGCATTACATTTAATCGTACGGGCCAGACAAAACGAGCTCTGACTCTTCCTTACCTTTGACTCTGGCATCTTGCCTAATTAAATAAAGGCAAAACCTTTATTTTTTTATTCTACAGTACAGAAGGTTGAGGAAAGTTAGATGGCTTGATCTCCAGGGTAAAAAAAAATTGACATTTAACCGGTGATCTAACGCAGCACTCGTCGCTTAAGTGGAGGTCATCTGCCTTCAGATCACTAGAAACCATTCAGGGAACATTCCCACAACCCCCCCCCCCCCAAAAAAAAAGTACATTCCCAGAAAGTTCTGGGAACCAAAATATATGTTAGCTGGGCTACAGTCCATTTCGCCACATCTCACACACTGACTACCTAGTAACAAAGAAAAACATTCCTGCTTGGTGTCATTAATGTAAATAAACAAGCCCAAAAAGAGTAAGACAACCTATATACCCAGCGTGACTCGTTGAATCATCTATGACCGGAAATGATAAACACTTTTGCTGAGGTGACATGACTTCGTTTCCATGGTCAGGGCCGGTTCCAGGAATAAGCGGCATACAGTGCCTTCAGAAAGTATTCACACCCTGTGACTTTTTCCACATTTTGTTGTGTTACAGACTGAATTTAAAAAAAGAGATTAAACAGATTTGGTGTCACTGACCAACACACAATACCCTATGTCAAAGACAAATTATTTATTTTTTCTTTAAATATACATATGCTTAAAAAATAAAAAGCTGAAATGTCTTCAGTCAATAAGTATTCAACCCCTTTGTTATGGCAAATAAGTATAACAACTCATATAATAAATTCCAAGGATTCTGTGTGCAATTAAGTGTTTAACCTGACTTTGATTCTTATCTCTGTACCCCACACGTACAATTAGATTTGCTTCAGAAAGTATTGGTACCCCTTGACTTACACATGTTATTTTGTTATAGCCAGAATTCTAAATGGAATAAATAACACCCCTCCCCAAACCATCTACACACACTAACCCATAATGACAAAATGAAAATATGTCTTAGAAATCTTTGCAAATTTATTGAAAATTAAATACAGAAATATCATGAAGTACTCACACCTCAGAATCACATTTTGGCAGTGATTACAGCTGTGAGTCTTTCTGGGTAAGCCTTTAAGTGCTTCCACACCTGGATTGTGCAACATTTGTTGCTAGACAACCATTTTCAGTTTTTGCCGTAGATTTAAGTCAAAACTCCCTCGGCCACTCAGGAACATTCAAAGTCTTCTTGGAAAGCAACTCCAATGTAGATTTGGCCTAGTGTTTTAGGTTATTGTCCTGCTGAAATGTGAATTCCTCTCCCAGTGTCTGATGGAAAGCAGACTGAATTAGATTTTCCTCTAGGATTTTGCTTGTGTTTAGCTCCATTCCCAAAAAAAATTTATCCTGAAAAACTCCCCAGTCCTGAATGATTATAAGCATACCCATAACATGATGCAGCCACCACTATGCTTAAAATATGGAGAGTGGTACTCCTTAATTAATGTGTTGCATTTGTCCCAAATATAACACTGTAGTCAGGAAGAAAAAAAGTTACTTGCTTTGCCACATTTTGCATCATCAGTCACATAATTAGCCCATTTTTTAGATTGGTAAATTAGTCTAACTGCCAGCTATCTACAGTAAACTTGTAGTAAGCATGGTCGAATTACCAACTGGGGTGGAGCCCATTTATCACCAGTTATATTAAAACCTGGTAATATCAGGATGTAACATGAACCTATCAACTTCAAAACATTTTTGAACTTGTATGTATAATATATATTATATTGTATGTATTTACACCTAGATAATGAACTTCTTTCAATAAAGTGTTTCACATTCTCCACTGGTTGAAAATAAGTATCTTTGAAATACTGTCCTGTGTCCTCAGATTAACGAAGAGGAAGGGAGTTAGATATGCAAAATCATGTTTCTAGTCTATTGCATAGTTACAATGTATAATTATTTAATGTCCCAGGAGCAGGAGTGAAACACTGTTGAAGTCTATAATTATTATGCATAACATTTTTTTTTAAATCAGCATAAAAAGAGACCTCCCTTTTTCAGGACCCTATCTTTCAAAGATATTTGGATTTTTGCAAATTAACTTCACAGATCTTCATTGTAAAGGGTTTAAACACTGTTTATGGTTCATTGAACAAGCATGGGAAACAATTCATGAACATGCACCTGTGGAATGGTCGTTAAAGACACAAACAGCTTACAGACGGTAGGCAATTAAAGGTCACAGTTATGAAAACTTAGGACACTAAAAAGAGGCCCTTCTACTGACTCTGAAAAACACCAAAAGAAAGATGCCAAGGTTCCCTACTCATCTGTGTGAACGTGCTTTAGGCCTGCTGCAAGGAGGCATGAGGACTGCAGATGTGGCCAGGGAAATAAATTGCATTGTCCGTACTGTGAGACGCCTAAGACAGCTGATCGTCCTCGCAGTGGCAGACCACGTGTAACAACACCTGCACAGGATCAGTACATCCAAACATCCCACCTACAGGATAACAACAACTGCCCGTGTTACACCAGGAACGCACAATCCCTCCAGTAGTGCTCAAACTGTCCGCAATAGGCAGAGAGAGGTTGGACTGAGGGCTGGTAGGACTGTTGTAAGGCAGGTCTTCACCAGACATCACTGGCAACAACATTGCCTATGGGCACAAACCTGCCGTCGCTGGACCAGACAGGACTGGCAAAAAGTGCTCTTCACTGACGAGTCACGGTTTTGTCTCACCAGGGGTGATTGTCAGATTCGCGTTTATCTTCGAAAGGAATGAGCATTACACCGGGGCCTGTACTCTGGAGCGGGATCGATTTGGAGGTGGAGGGTCCGTCATGGTCTGTGGCGGTGTGTCGCAGCATCATCGGACTGAGCTTGTTGTCATTGCAGGCAATCTCAATGCTGTGCGTTACAGGGAAGACATCCTCCTCCCTCATGTGGTACCCTTCATGCAGGCTCATCCTGACATGACCCTCCAGCATGACAATGCCACCAGCCATACTACTCGTTCTGTGCGTGATTTCCTGCAAGACAGGAATGTCAATGTTCTGCCATGGCCAGCAAAGAGCCCGGATCTCAATCCCATTGAGCACGCCTGGGACCTGCTGGATCGGAGGGTGAGGGCTCGGGCCATTCCCCCTAGAAATGTCTGGGAACATGCAGGTGCCTTGGTGGAAGAGTTGGGTAACATCTCATAGCAAAAACTGGCAAATCTGGTGCAGTCCATGAGGAGGAAATGCACTGCAGTATTTAATGCAGCTGGTGGCCAGACCAGATACTGACTGTTACTTATGATTTTGACCTCCCCCCTCCTCCCTTTTGTTCAGGGACACATTATTCAATTTCTGTTAGTCACATGTCTGGGGAACTTGTTCAGTTTATGCCTCAGTTGTTGACTCTTGTTACGGTCATACCAATATTTACACGTTCAATTTGCTGAAAATAAACGCAGTTGACAGTGAGAGGACATTTCTTTTTTTGCTGAGTTTACATGCAGACACAGCGTCATTCAAATAATGGAGTTGGATATGACTGAAAAAGAACGTCTCAGAGATTCATACCTGCACCGCACCTTTATTTGCCAAGGAAGAGTACATGATCAATTAATATATTCAATGAACAGGCTACAATGTGGAAATCTCATGCGTGGTAATAACTACAGTATATGTATATACAGTGCCTTGCGAAAGTATTCGGCCCCCTTGAACTTTGCGACATCTCAGGCTTCAAACATCAAGATATAAAACTGTATTTTTTTGTGAAGAATCAACAACAAGTGGGACACAATCATGAAGTGGAACGACATTTATTGGATATTTCAAACTTTTTTAACAAATCAAAAACTGAAAAATTGGACGTGCAAAATTATTCAGCCCCCTTAACCTCTTACACTTATGGTGGCGCTATTTCATTTTTGGAAGAAAAACGTTCCCGTTTTAAACAAGATATTTTGTCACAAAAAGATGCTCGACTATGCATATAATTGCTACTGTTCGAAAGAAAACACTCTGACGTGTCCAGAAATACAAATATCTTCTCTGTGCGTGCCCTTTAACGTGAGCTTCAGGCAAAACCAAGATGACTTGGCATCCAGGAAATGACAAGGATTTTTGAGGCTCTGTCTTTCATGATCTCCTTATATGGCTGTGAACGCAAGAGGAATGAGTCTGCCCTTTCTGTCGTTTCCCCAAGGTGTCTGCAGCATTGTGACGTATTTGTAGGCAGATCGTTGGAAGATTGACCATAAGAGACCACATTTACCACGTGTCCGCCCGGTGTCCTGCGCCGAAATTGGTGCGCAAAAGTCACCTGCCAGTATTTTTCCATGGGGCACAGAGAGAGAAGCAAGCTTCCACGAACTGCATGTCAATGAAGAGATATGTGAAAAAACACCTTGAGGATTGATTCCAAACAACGTTTGCCATGTTTCGGTCGATATTATGTAGTTAATCCGGAAAAAGTTTCACGTTGAAAACGGAACGGTTTCTCCTACACACAGACGCTTTCAGGAAACACTGCGCATTTGGTATGTGGCTGGGAGTCTCCTCATTGAAAACATCAGAAGCTCTTCAAAGGTAAATGATTTTATTTATTTGGTTATCTGGCTTTTGTGAAAATGTTGCGTGCTACATGCTACACAAAATGCTATGCTAGCTTTGCATACTCTTACACAAATTAGTCAATTTCTATGGTTCAAAAGCATATTTTGAAAATCTGAGATGACAGTGTTGTTAAGAAAAGGCTAAGCTTGAGAGCAAACGCATTATTTTAATTTTATTTGCGATTGTCAGAAATCGTTAACGTTGCGTTATGCTAATGAGCCTGAGGCTTAGTCACAATCCCGGATCCGGGATGGGGAGTTTCAAGAGGTTAAGTTAATACTTTGTAGCGCCACCTTTTGCTGCGATTACAGTTGTAAGTCGCTTGGGTTATGTCTCTATCAGTTTTGCACATCGAGAGACTGAAATTTTTTCCCATTCCTCCTTGCAAAACAGCTCGAGCTCAGTGAGGTTGGATGGAGAGCAACCGTTTCAGTCTCTTAAAATTGGTCTCGATCTCACGTTCCTCCCAAAGATGTTCTATTGCCTCAGCGAACCGACGGTCTGTAAATAGTGCTTTGATGGGCCGCCCCCCTTTTGCCTCGTAAATGACGTCATTACTGGTTAAAGAGACAGTCCGCACTTTTACAAAATAAGTAACTTCTATGCAAATGTTGTTGATCAGTGCAATAAAATAAGTCCCAAATGGAAGGAAAACAGAATGTCATCTGTAACCCCATCAAATCAGCCAAAACAAGATCAATAAAAAATAAAATAAATCTGTTGACGTGTCCTCGAGCAAGACAACCCTAATTGTTCCTGTAATGTCGCTCTGGATAAGAGCGTCTGCAAGATGACAAATGAAGAAAGAAAAGCGTAAACTAGTAACAAATAATTTGTGAATTATGCACTACCTCTGCAGTTGCCCTATAGCAGGCCTATACCCTGTTACATCCATCATTTAATCAGCCAATAGGAGTTCTTCTGAGGCTATGATGTAAAAGTATAGTTATCAACAAGTAAAGATAAGTAACAGCTTACACATTAGGACATATTCACCAACATCACTAACATGCATGCATGCCCCCTTCTCAACTGAGAATGTATTTTTCAGCTTCTCTTGTTTGAGGGGTGCAAAACCTTGTCACTTACATCTCACTCGATTGATTGCTTTCATTTTACTCCTGCGACCCTTTCATACTCTTGCATGCACCCATTATTTTTTCCCCCAGTTAATGTTACGACTGCAGAATGGTTTTTAATGACCTGTCAAACACATCCAGGTAATGGCTGAAACGGGCTCAATGGAATACATCGTCTTTCCGTTGAATCGATAAGAACGCCTCGTCTGTGATTTAATGCCTCGACAATTACATCATAATAAAAAGAGAAAAAAATTATATCTTTGTTTTGTTGGGTGCTCATTTTTTGTGGAATTAAAAAAATTGCCAATTTAATACAATGTAAATGTTTACAAATTAGATACGAAAGCAAATTCCAAAAATGAACACTCGGATTATAGTGATATTATGTCTGAACTCGCAAACAATGTAAAGTATGTATAGATAGGTGTAACCTAGAGCCAAGCATATTGATTGTGTAAATAGCAGGATACCTTCGGATTAACAATCAAATTATGGAACAGAACGTGACATTAACAGTCATTAATGAGTCAGTCTAGACAGCGCAGTTCAGTGTAGGTAGGCCTAGACAGAGCAAATTTTTGGTGTTTGCAGCCCTGTAACACCCCTTTATGTTAATCTATTCATACAGTGGGGAAAAAAAGTATTTCGTCAGCCACCAATTGTGCAAATTCTCCAACTTAAAAAGATGAGGCCTGTAATTGTCATCATAGGTAAACTTCAACTATGACAGACAAAATGAGAAGAAAAAAATCCAGAAAATCACATTGTAGGATTTTTAATGAATTTATTTGCAATTTATGGTGGAAAATAAGTGTGGTCACCTACAAACAAGCAAGATTTGTCTCTCAGACCTGTAACAACTTATTTAAGAGGCTCCTCTGTCCTCCACTCGTTACCAGTATTAATGGCACCTGTTTGATCTTGTTATCAGTATAAAAGACACCTGCCCACAACCTCAAACAGTCACACTCCAAACTCCACTATGGCCAAGACCAAAGAGCTGCCAAAGGACACCAAAAACAAAATTGTAGACCTGCACCAGGCTGGGAAGACTGAATCTGCAATAGGTAAGCAGCTTGGAAGAAATCAACTGTGGGAGCAATTATTAGGAAATGGAAGACATACAAGACCACTGATAATCTCCCTCGATTTGGAGCTCCACGCAAGACCTCACCCCGTGGGGTCAAAATGATCACAAGAACGGTGAGAAAAAATCCCAGAACCACACGGGGGGACCTAGTGAATGATCTGCAGAGAGCTGAGACCAAAGTAACAAAGCCTACCATCAGTAACACACTACGCCGCCAGGGACTCAAATCCTGCAGTGCCAGACGTGTCGCCCTGCTTAAGCCAGTACATGTCCAGGCCCGTCTGAAGTTTCCTAGAGAGCATTTGGATGATCCAGAAGAAGATTGGGAGAATGTCATATGGTCAGATGAAACCAAAATAGAACCTTTTGGTAAAATCTCAACTCGTGTTTGGAGGACAAAGAATGCTGAGTTGCATCCAAAGAACACCATACCTAGTGTGAAGCATGGGGGTGGAAACATCATGCTTTGGGGCTGTTTTTCTGCAAAGGGACCAGGACGACTGATCCGTGTAAAGGAAAGAATGAATGGGTCCATGTATCGTGAGATTTTGAGTGAAAACCTCCTTCCATCAGCAAGGGCATTGAAGATGAAACGTGGCTGGGTCTTTCAGCATGATAACACCATCCTTGGCAACGAAGGAGTGGCTTCGTAAGAAGCTTTTCAAGGTCCTGGAGTGGCCTAGCCAGTCTCCAGATCTGCATGGAGGAATGGGCCAAAATACCAGCAACAGTGTGTGAAAACCTTGTGAAGACTTACAGAAAACGTTTGACCTCTGTCATTGCCAACAAAGGGTATATAACAAAGTATTGAGAGAAACTTTTGTTATTGACCAAATACTTATTTTCCACCATAATTTGCAAATAAATTAATAAAAAATCCTACAATGTGATTTTCTGGAGAAAAAAAAAAAATTCTCATTTTGTCTGTCATAGTTGAAGTGTACCTATGATGAAAATTACTGGCCTCATCTTTAAGTGGGAGAACTTGCACAATTGGTGGCTGACTAAATACTTTTTTGCCCCACTGTATATGAAAATACACCCAGTGTATTTATGCAAATAAGGCACATAAAATAAAGAATCATAACACAAAATATATATATTTTTTAAATACCATTAGAAAATGTGCATAAAAAAGTGCAATAAATTGAATACTTGAACTCCATTCATTATTTGTCCATGCCAGTAAAAATGTTTCATGTGCTATATTTCAGGCAATATCTGATAAACCTGAATAAACCATTTAAAAAAGGTTTGGAGTGTATTCATCCATTGTCCAACAGTTGCATTTCTTAGAATTGTTTTTAGAACCTTTTAACAACTTTGATGACCGTTTGTACCAAAACACACGAAGGCCACGGACATATATTTCACAATCTACTATTGCACATTCCCGAATGAGAACAAACTGAGTTGAGCACATGGGAGGAGTCTGTTATTTTGTTACTATTGGTAGTGGTGGAATGTGTGCGTAGTGGAGGGGTTAATGAAAGCTGATGCCATGCAGTGTCCCCGTTCCTAAGCAAGGAGTGAGACAGAATCCTGCTCCAGACAGAGGTAGATGGGTTGGTGTGTGTGTGCGCACGCGTGTTGGAGTGTGTCCCTCCCTCTGTGCACCTGCCCTGCTCCTCACCACAGTACCGGTCTCGGTGGCAACAGAAGTGGATCCTGACCTTGGACCTCCATGGGGTTCACACTAGAGGGCATCGTGCTGGACCTGCAGCTCCAAACAGAGATCTCGGCATGGTTGTCTTTTTCATACTGCAGGAGTGGGTGGTCAGACCACTTTAGGATGCATTTTTGGGGGGAGTAGAAACTGTCATCGTTCTGCTTTGTATGCGTTTGCCTACCTATTGTATTAAAAGTACATATTTGTTGCATTATTCACACACATAGAATTCACCGTTTCAAGTCTAGTAGCCTACGTCTCCTCTCCGAGTTGGATGTGAGAGGTAAAATGTGTGGTCTCAATGAAATCGAGTAGGCTGCCTATGCATGGGCAGAGAATCAAGTGGCAGATAGCTTTCCACGGAAATTAACTTCAATATGATTAGGGTAAAGTTTATTTACAGACACTCAAAGTAAATAGCGATAACGGAAAGAAGTGGAGGGCGCTGAACCAACATGAGTGGAGGTGCACAACAAAAAAGTGTGATCATTGAAAAGGAAAATGTGCAATGCGCATACATTGGTGAGCAAGTGTTGCGCCTATTCCTGTTCAATAAACCCATGTATGCCTCTGCCTGCAAATCGTCCTGCTCCTAAGAATTAGGCTATATCCTGTATGAAAGACATAGCTCAAGAAAAAGTGCAAGTGTCTGCCCTCATCATTCATGCTGCTTTAAATCCAGTAGCCATACCTCTCTTCTCCTCGTTTGGCGCGCGAGATCAGGTGCGCATGTGGTCTCAATTAAATAGATTAGGCTATAGCTACGCATGGGCGGAGAAGCACGGGGCAGTTATCATTTTCAATTAAATTAACTTCCTAAATATGATTAGGCTATAGACTACATTGCATAGAAATAAATATTGATCACCAATATTTGTCTCCGTCTGAAAATCGCCACGCTCCTTAATAAAGGTAGACTCTATGCAAAAAGGTAGCCCAAAAGAAGTGTCCGTCCACTCTCTCCAACTGTACTCTATTCAAACTACTGTATGTCTAGCCTATTGGCTGACATAGTACAGTAATACTGACATAGCTAAGCCTAATATAATGGGCCACTTGAGAATCTATGGTAATTGAACCCATTTCTTAGGTTATTTTTGCGCATTTTGATTTTGCCTATAGGGTGCAAAATTGCTGGGACCATGGACATGGCCGAAGTGAGCTGTGTCACATATGCCTAAAATAACATTGCGGGACTGTGGTTGGTTTCCGGACCAGTTCTTGAAGGAGCAGGTGGGAGTTGGAGAGAGAAAGCCAGCAGGAGCGGGTGCGGAATGAAAAGCTGAGGGTCCAGGCAGGAGCGGGACAAAGAAATCAGTCTCAAACCAGAGGTCTTAAAACCATTAAAGCCCATGTCAAATTCATATGGACACTGCATGGTATCAGAGTGTAAAGACGCGTTTGTGAATGTTCAAAAGTACAAATTTGTTCTAGGTTAGATTTAGGCCCTATCCATTTGTAACTGAACAGCGTAAAACATTAGTATATTCGTTCCAAAAGACAGTGCCACATTTGAGTCAGTTTGACGTGTCTCAAGTCTGAAAAGCACAAAGCCAAAAAAGTAGCTACACATGCAGCCTGCAACGACAAATAGCCTAACCTACCAACTTTCTGTCACCCAACTACATGGAGCACCATTTTACTGACCCCATAAACGTGTATGAGAAACGCCACATGCCCACATAATGACAAATTACTTCTGCCCAGAAGAAGAAAATACAGTTAAATTAAGTGAATCTATGCCTGTAAGCATAGATCAAAATAGCCCAATCAGCAAGGGGCTATCTCCAGATGGCCCGACCACGATTTCTTTGATTAGTTTCAACAAAACGTTCTTGTATTTAAAACCTCCTTATGATCTAGGATACATTTTAGCTTCACAAAGAGTAATGTCTCATCTCCTCTAGCCTGAGGGAAGGGGGGAGGAGGAGGTTAGTTCACCAGGATATTGGAGTATTTGTCCCTTCTTTGTGTGTAGGCAGGAGGACATGCGGATCCAATTTTGGCTGCCATTGCCGGGAGGGAAGGGAATAGAGCGAGGAAGCATTTTCAATGGAGATACATAGTTTTGCAGAAACATGTCACGTGTCAACTATCATTTCATTTCTGGCAATTTGCTAAACCTCCCAGAAAATACTATGGAACATCTTATTCCGAACAAAAATGTACAAAAGCGGCTCATGCAGAAGATTTGTCAACTGACCGCTCAACTTGTTCTCGAAACCAGACAAACGTTACCAGTGGCGCCATGCAGAAAGTACAATAACTAAAGCCATCAGAATCTCACATCGTAAGCTATCGGTTCTCAGCAGCATCCAGTACATTAGGTAAATTACACTTCTGTCAAAGAGAAAATATAGGCCTATTTAGCTAACAGAAAAACTAATCCAGACAACGAGTCCTGCTGGGACAGCGGTAAACGTAAACTCACCCCATTCCGTACAAATGTGCGTAACGCAACATTCAAAGGAGGATACAAAGAAAACTAATGGGACTGTATTGACTTCAAAATCGGGGGTGTGAACTAGGTTTCTATTCAAGCGTTGATCAACATGGTAATGGCTCTATGGTATTGGAGAATAGTTGAAAAAAACTGACCCTCCTTCCTTTACATCGTGGCGTGTCATGTCGTAAAGTACAGCATGCATAAAGAAACTATTTCAGTCCTACAATCTCTCTCCACCAGGTGTAGCACCGTTGATTAGTTTTAGCATGGATTCATTCAGACAGTTGAGGCAGAAATGGCGTTCAGCAGACAATGTCACCTAGGTAATATTTTCTAAATGTTATGGCAGCCCATTGAAGCTGGACAACTTTTGATCAATCCCATTACCCTTTGTGAGATACGAGACAGATCCGTGCAATATCTGATGTAAGACAATGGGCATGTCGGTGATGGACATTTCCCTTCTCTGATAATGCTTACTCCTTGTGACAAGGAATTGTGGGCAAGGAGTGGGTTCGCCTTCTGTGTAGTAATAGACACTGACCTGTCAATCATGCAGTTTGATAAAGAAAACAGAGAATGGAGGGTGTTGAAAAAAATGTATCTTGTTTAATAGTCTCCCCATTTGATCGGATTGTCAAAGCATTGGGCAAAGGTCCAACATAACATAGACCTACTCACTAATTCCACGAAAATGCACAGGGACAGGACTATGGATGTACCCTCATTATTGTGTCAATATTTAAAGCTCCAATCTGGAATCTGTGTTTCAGTCCAAATGCAGCCAGCAGCCCCCTCCACTTGGTTTGAAACAGAATGAGCTAGGCTACATTTCTGGGAAATAGTCTATAAATTTGAGGGTAGTTCTGAGCGAGTGATGCAAGGACTGACATTAGACCGGCATGCTATTTTGAAACCGTATTTGAAATGGCCTATACATTATTCACTTGCAAAAGACAAAACAACGACATAATATCCTACAAGCTAAAGATTTGGTGTTATGATAGTAGGAATGTCTTACCCTAAGCCCATAAAGCATAGGCTAGTTTATAGACCCACTCCTCAGAATCAATTGAAGTGACCATTAAAAATGGCAGGAAAAGTTATGGTTTGTGGCTTTTAGGGCAACTTTTACACACCAGTGATTTTTGCAATCACATTGATGGATCATTTATTATTTTCAGATGGTGCTTTTTCACTAGGTTCAAGAGTGATAGTTGTTGTCTATGGGGGTAACTAACCACCACATCAACAACCAATTAACACACCCACCTTCCGAAAAGGAAAATATACAGATTCATTCCCTTAAAAAAAAAGGCTTAAATCTGTTGGTTTGTCAATCTGTTGGTTCAAGAACACAGACTGAGTTGATCGTTAATATGCTGGTACCATCATTATCATGTCTGTCTTTATGAGTGATATGTGTACACATTGGCTGGTACTAGTACAAAATAGACCAAGAACACATTGTAATTCAAGCCATATGAGTGCATAATGGAATACCATATTACTGTGTAACTGGGATTCAAAATGACCAGCAGGAATGTTGTAATGATGTTGGGGGTTTCTGCAGTTTGTGGACACACATACAGTACACATGCACACACACTTGGAAACTGATCATGAGGGGCCACAGTTGCTCGCGGATCTGCATACCCACATCCATACTCACACAACATGCATTTTTACTAGAGGTCGGCCGATTATGATTTTTCAACGCCGATACCGATTATTGGAGGACAAAAAAAAAGTCTATACATATATATATATATAAAAATAATGACAATTACAACAATACTGAATTACCACTTATTTTAACTTAATATAATACATAAATAAAATCAATTGTCTCAAATAAATGTTTAATTTGGTTTAAATAATGCAAAAACAGTGTTGGAGAAGAAAGTAAAAGCGAAATATGTGCCATGTAAAAAAAAAAATAATTTGAGATTTTCATAAATAGTTAACGTTACGCTAATGAGCTTGAGGCTATAACTGGATAAAGGATTTTTTCATAGCCAAACGTGAACAAAACGGAGCGATTTGTCCTACACAAATAATATTTTTTGAAAACCTGAACATTTGCTATCTAACTGAGAGTCTCCTCATTGAAAACATCTGAAGTTCTTCAAAGGTAAATGATTTTATTTGAATGATTTTGTTTTTGTGAAAATGTTGCTGGCTGAATTCTGGGCTTATAGCTATGCTAGCTATCAATACTCTTACACAAATGCTTGTGTAGCTATGGTTGAAAAGCATATTTTGAAAATCTGAGATGACAGTGTTGTTAACAAAAGGCTAAGCTTGTGAGTGAATATATTTCATTTCATTTGCGATTTTCATGAATAGTTAACGTTGCGTTATGCTAATGAGCTTGAGGCTATGATTACGCTCCAGGATACGGGATTGCGCGACGCAAGAAGTTAAAACCTGTTAGGGATAGGGGGCAGCATTTTCACTATGGATGAATTGCGTGCCCATAGTGAACTGCATCCTACTCTGTCCTAGATGCTAATATATGCATATTATTATTACTATTGGATAGAAAACACTGAATTTTAAAACTGTTTGAATTATGTCTGTGAGTATAACAGAACTCATAGGGCAGGCAAATTTCCAAACAGGAAGTGGAAATTCCGGGGCTGGTCGAATTTCAAGTCATCGCCTACTCACATCCAAACAAGATATGGATATGTTCGCACTTCCTACGCCTTCCACTAGATGACACCATTCAGTAGAACATGGAATAAAGCCTCTAGTGTGATGTATGACCGGATGGAAGGGGAATAAGTCAGTTGTCTGTCAGAATGCCAGTTCCTGGTTGCTCACATTACTGTTGATAACGCCTGCGTTCCATGACTCTGTAGACAAAAACGAATGCTCCGGTTGGAACGTTATTGGATATATGAAAATAACATCCTGAAGATTGATTCTCTACTTAGTTTGACCAGTTTTTTCGACCTGGAATATCTTTTTGAAGTTTGTCCGAGCTCGCCTGGACCAGCGCCAGCTGCTTTTGAACATGTGGACTAACAGTTCTAGCAAAAGCAGCTAATTGGACACTAGTAATGAACATTATGGAACAAAAACAATGATTTATTGTGGAACTAGGACTCCTTGCACTGCATTCTGATGAAAGATCAAAGGTAAGGGAATATTTATGATGTAATTTCGTATTTCTGTTGACTCCAACATGGCAGAGAAATATTGTTACGTCTTAGCACCGTTTTAGATTATTGCATGGTATGCTTTCTTCGTAATGTTTATTTTTTTTTTATCTGACACAGCGGTTGCATTAAGAACCAGTGTATCTTTAATTATATGTAAAATATGTATCTTTCGTCAAAGTTTATGATGAGTATTTATGTTATCTAGCGTAGCTCTCTAATTACTCTGGATATTTTGGAGGCATTTCTGAATATGGCGTCAATGTAAACCGAGATTTGTGGATATAAATATGCATATTATCGAACAAAACATAAATGTATTGTTTAACATGTCATATGAGCGTCATCTGATGAAGATTATCAAAGGTTAGTGATTCATTTTATCTCTAATTATGCTTTTGTGACTCTTTGGCTGGGGAAAAAAAGAAAAAAAAAATTGTGTGTGTTTTTTTTGGATTTGGTGGTGATCTAACATGGTGTGTTTCCGCTATATATAAAAAAAATAAAAAAATAAAAAAAAGTTTTATCAGACACAAATGGGTAGGTTAACAAGATGCTTATCTTTCATGTGCTGTATTGGACTTGTCCAAACACCTGAAGGTACCACGTTCATCTGTACAAACAATAGTACGCAAGTATAAACACCATGGGACCGCACAGCCGTCATACCGCTCAGGAAGGAGACACCGTCTCCTAGAGATGAACATACTTTCATGCGAAAAGTGAAAAATCAAGCCCAGAACAGCAAAGGACCTTGTGAAGAGGCTGGAGGGAACAGGTACAAAAGTGTCTATAGCCACAGTAAAACTAGTCCTATAAATCGACATAAGTTGCTGAGCGGCCTTTCAGGTTATTGTGGGAACTTGTGGAAGGCTACCCAAAACATTTGACCTAAGTTAACCTGCTGAAACTCTAGGGGCGCTATTTCATTTTTGGATGAAAAACGTTCCTGTTTTAAACAAGATATTTTGTCACAAAAAGATGCTCGACTATGCATATAATTGATAGCTTTCGAAAGAAAACACTCTGACGTGTCCAGAACTACCAAGATATTTTCTGTGCGTGCCCTAGAACGTGAGCTTCAGGCAAAACCAAGATGAGACGGCATCCAGGAAATGAGCAGGATTTTTGAGGCTCTGTTTTCCATTGTCTCCTTATATGGCTGTGAATGCGAGAGGAGTAAGTCTGCCCTTTCTGTCGTTTCCCCAAGGTGTCTGCAGCATTGTGACGCATTTGTAGGCATATCATTGGAAGATTGACCATAAGAGACCACATTTACCAGGTGTCCGCCCGGTGTCCTGCGCCGAAATTGGTGCGCAAAAGTCAGCTGCAAGTATTTTTCCATGGAATTTAGAGAAGAATGCAAGCTTCCACGAACGATATATCAATGAAGAGATATGTGAAAAAACACCTTGAGGATTGATTCCAAACAACGTTTGCCATGTTTCGGTCGATATTATGGAGTTAATTCGGAAAAAGTTTGACGTTGTAGGTGACTGAATTTTCAGTTCGTTTCGGTAGCCAGATGCGATGTACAAAACGGAACGATTTCTCCTACACACAGACGCTTTCAGGAAAAACTGCGCATTTGGTATGTAACTGAGAGTCTCCTCATTGAAAACATCCGAAGCTCTTCAAAGGTAAATGATTTTATTTATTTGGTTATCTGGTTTTTGTGAAAATGTTGCGTGCTAAATGCTACTCAAAATGCTAAGGTAGCTTAGCATACTCTTACACAAATTAGTCAATTTCTATGGTTCAAAAGCATATTTTGAAAATCTGAGATGACAGTGTTGTTAAGAAAAGGCTAAGCTTGAGAGCAGACGCATTATTTTCATTTTATTTGCGATTTTCAGAAATCGTTAACGTTGCGTTATGCTAATGAGCCTGAGGCTTTAGTCACGATCCCGGATCCGGGATGGGGAGTTTCAACAGGTTAAACAATTTAAAGGCAATGCTACCAAATACTAATTGAGTGTATGGAAACTTCAGACCCACTGGGAATGTGATGAAAGAAACAAAAGCTGAAATAATTATATTGTTCTGACATGTCACATTCTTTAAAAAAATTGGTGATCCTAACTGACTTAAAACAGGGAATTTCTACTATGATTAAATGTCAGGAATTGTAAAAAACTGAGTTTAAATGTATTTGGCTAAGGTGTATGTACACTTCTGACACACACACACACACACACACACACACACACACACACGTTATCAGCCTCAGAAATTGCAGTCCAAATAAATGCTTCATGGGTTTCAAGTAAAAGACACATCTCAACATCAACTGTTCAGAGGAAACTGTGTGAATCAGGGCTTCATGGTTAAATTGCTGCAAAGAAACCACTACTAAAAGGACACCAATAAGAAGAAAGTTCCAATGGACTTGTTTGGATCAAGAAACACAAGCAATGCGCATTCGACCGTTGGAAATCTGTCCTTTGGACCGATTGCAAATTTGAGATTTTTGGTTCCACAAAGAAGGTGAACGGATGATCTCCGCATGTATGGTTCCCACCGTGAAGCATGAGGGAAGAGCTGTGATGGTGCTTTGCTGATGACACTGTCAGTGATTTATTTAGAATTCAAGGCACACTTAAACAGCATGGCTACCACAGCGTTCTGCAGCGATAGATACGCCATCCCATCTGGTTTGCGCTTAGTGGGACTATCATTTGCTTTTCAACAGGACAATGACACAACACACCTACAGGCTGTGTGAGGGCTAATTGAGCAAGAAGGAGAGTGATGGAGTGCTGCATTAGATCACCTGGCCTCCACAATCACCCGACCTCAACCAAATTGAGATGGTTTGGGATGAGTTGGAACACAGAGTGAAGGAAAAACAGCCAACAAGTGCTCAGCATATGTGGGAACTCCTTCATGACTGTTGTAAAAGATTTTCAAGTTAAGCTGGTCGAGAGAATGCCACAAGTGTGCAAAGCTGTCAAGACTAAGGGTGCCTACTTTGAATTCTCAAATATAACATTGATTTTCATTTGTTTAGCACTTTTGGTTACTTCATGATTCCATGTGTTATTTCATAGTTTTGATGTCTTCACTATTATTGTACAACATAGAAAAAAGTTAAATAAAGAAAAAACATTGAATGAGTCAGTGTGTCCAACCTTTTGACTGGAACTGTACATGTCATGAGTGAGGAAGCATGCTGTCATTTCCCAGGGTCCAACATCTTGTACATTGCCAGAACAGGCTCTTAAATAGAACATAATTCAGGATGGAATGTAGCTTACTGCGGTAAACATATTTCCACACAACTGAGCTTGAACACACACACACACACACACACACACCAAAACAGTTACCCCTCCCAGTCTTTGGGTATTAAATCTAAGGTAAAAGATTTTAAAACACCCACAATTTTGGCCAAACTCAATGCATAGCCAACGCCCCTGTGTGCAGAAACTTCAAAAGATCCATACACATTTAAACAAAACAATAGGCTACAGCTTCAGAATAATAATTTGTCAGCTGCAGAGGCGCCATGAAAAAAAAAATATGGGAAAAAAAAGTCACCTTATTCCTTGGAATGGAGTCAAGAGTGGCAGCCTGGTTTGCTTGGCGCTTGTGCACATTTTACTGCTATGCATTAATTTAAAGTGTTGAGAAATGTACAGCCCTGCCGCTGACCAATCAGATGTTAACCCCACCCTAAACAGGAAGTGAAGCCATTACACGGCGACATTAGTGGAGGTTTGCCCCTTCATTGTCGGTGTCCAAGGACACAGTACTGTTGGTCCTGCATCTGCCGATTGGGAATATCATTTTACCATTAATCACATCAACATCCACCAAATCATCCATCTACTAGGCTATACGCTGCATAGAGATCATTTGAAGGATTATGTCTTGTTTGTTCAGCTTCAGAAAACGTAACCAGAACATTTAAAAAAAAAAAAGTCAACAATCAAAAAGACCCAAACATGATAAAGATCATTTGTGTGTGTGCCGCCTGATGCATATGTGCATCTCGGAGTTACATCACAGTGACCGCAGCAAGGCAGAGAGAGCCGAGGGCCTGTTTGTGGGAACAGCTCCAGGAGGAGGCCGATACTAAGTCAGCCATCTGCGACAGACGGGCCCCGCTAATCCTCCACAAGAGAGGAGAGAAGAGCCATGCAGTTACACCACTGAGCACTCGAGCACAGTGACAGCCAGGCTCAGCTGTACCAAGCCCTGTGGAGAACAGAGGCACAGCTACAGATGCCGCATCTTAAAATGTGATCATCCTGGAGTTTCAGGATGTTTCCTGCGCAACAGAAAATGCAAACTTGTAGTTTGTTGAAGGTCATAAAAAGGCTAAAATGTTGGTCATTTCCACTTTAACACGTACGAACACACAAGTGTGCTCATTCTACTGTGGTCCCTGCAGTGATTAGAACGTCTAGTTACAATCGACACAACAGTTCGCGTTTGAGCTGGCCACCCCCCCACCCCCCCCCACCCAAGTGTTGTGCAGAAGTAGCAACAGCATAAGACAATTCTCATCCAAACCCGGGAAACGTAGGCTACATTAGTCCTAGTGCTAACGGAGGAGACGGAGCCAACACAAGTAGTCGTATTTTGCCTCTCCTCTCCAAACAGCATGTTGCTAGCACGCAAAAGCAATCATCAATCTCAGGGAAGAAAGATGTCCAATTCCAATTAGGTTGGCAAGTTATATTCAATACTGTGTGTGTGTGTGGTTGCTGAAAGTACAGAATAAAGAGGATTTAGTAGTCAGAATAAAATCAGGATACAGCAATAATACACTGTTACAATGAAGTAACATGACTGAAGCGCTCCACAAGGAGGGGGGTCAGGGCAGAGCTATGCTAAAGAAGCTCAATTAATACACAGGCCAATGCAATGGTCATGCTAAGGCCAGGGCAGCTTCAAATGGATACGACAAGCTAAATACTTATTTGACACAATTAGCAATGTTTTACAGAAGTTATAGAAAAATTTAACTAGATAAGCACAATTGAGCATAACACCATTATGAAAATCAGTATCTAGCTTGTCCACGGTTATAAAAAATAAAAAAACACGCAGAATACATTATGCAGCATACATAAATACAGGGGGGCTACAATAGATAAATACATATCACGATATACATAAACTGTATTACGATAAAGGTAATAAGGTAATAAGGCACTTACTTTAATAAGAACACACACAGTAAATATTTGTAAGGGAAACAACAATGAAGACAACGCAGGCGCGTCTGGGGTTTCGGCCAGGTTCTGTCCTAACTGGAGATAGGCCAAGTTTGCAGACATTTGCACGAGGGAACACTGGGGGAGTGCTTGAGCTCTCATCGAAGAGAGAAGTTTGTCCGGCTCATCCAGCTAATCCTTGCCTTACATTAGCATAGCATGCCTCAAATGTAAATTGACCGCGACAGTGAAATAGGCTACTTCTATGTGAATTAGTGAGGTGGAATGCGGTTGTTTGAAAATCATATGAAATTTACAAGTTGATACATAATATATATATATATAGATATATTAGCAGGCAGTGCCTTGATTTGAGGGCAGCCCAGGTTAGCGAATCCGCGAGCTGACAAGGTAAAAATCTGTCGTTCTGCCTCTGAACAAGGCAGTTGGCCACAGTGGGTTGTCATTGTAAATAAGAATCTGTTCTTCACTGACTTGACTAGTTAAATAAAGAATAAAACTGTCCTGTTGCATAACAATACGTTTTGGAACAGTGAGCGAATTCTGACATCACTCATAAGAAATCTCAAATGGGGAATTTGGTCGAGATGCCTAAAAAGTTACATATTGCAGCTTTAAGTAACTTCAAACCAAATATAGAGTTGATTTTACGTGATTTGGACATTATTTTTATTATTATTTTTTTTTTTAAACATGCTTACCTCACTTCCATAGATTTTTAGCTAGAGGTGGCTAAAGTTAGCTGAAGTTTGGTTCTCTTTAAACAGTCATTACAAACTATGGATTTCAGTTTCCCCTGGCCCATGGTTCCTCACTCTGAAAGTAGTCTAACAAGTTGTAAAATAGTCCTTTAACTCTGATGACCTGGCTTGAATCTATATAAGCTGGGCAAGCTGAGCAGAGCGGGGAAAACAGGGTTTACCCAATCAAGAGATTTCCTCCACTTCAATTACTCTCCATGCAAAACAACGCATTTGGGATCAGTTGTCCCTGTGTTCACCCTGTATATGAGAAGCTGGACAGCATTGGATCTGTGTAAGCATGATGAGAATTTATTTTCACCATGCTTCTTTTGCCAGTCATTCAATTTTAAATCCATGAGGAGGAGTGGAGCGACCAAGTGTATCCTTCAGGGGAGAAAGAGAGCTAGAGAATTGGCCCTCAGCTCCTATAGCACCACTAGTGGTGGAGCAGCTGACCGCGTCTTTTAATGGTCTTCCCGGGCCACTTTCTCACGTGGGCCACGCCTGACGGCCCTCCCTGATTGGCCAAGCAGAGTGGAGCTTGTTAAGTCCTCCGACCCATCACAACACTGATGTGGGGGTTTTCCGTTTGCCTGCCTTGGCTTTCTATCAAAACAATGCCAGTCCTCAGAGAGTTAATACTGATCCAGCCTGAAAGGGATAGTTCTGGATTTTGGAAATGAAGCCCTGTATAATTACCCAGAGTCAGATGAACATGTGGATGCCATTTTTATGTATTTGCGTCCAGTATGATGTAAGTTAAAAGGTCGTTTCACAAGGAAATGCTAGCTAGCACTAACACAATTACCAGAAGTCTACAGGAACACCTAGCATACTAGAACTTTGCCAGAGGCTTGTGTTTGCAATCATGTCTGAAAGTCTAGGTCTAAAAATGGGCATTGCCTTTAAAACAGCCAGAAAGGCTTATTTATAAGATCACCATGGTAACACATTTGAAATAGGTCAGTGTCCCTGTTTAGGGTCGGGTTAATATGATTTAACTGTAAAATCGCTCCCAAATGGACGATTATGAGAATTTTTTTTATTGTAACTTAAAAATAGATTTGAAACCAATACTATTTACAACATAGGCACTACCCTCTATATGAAGTCATTACCATTTATTACACCTTGTTCCCTGTCTATAGCGGCTATACCATGCATATAAACTGAGAAGGGTGTAATTATGGCCTACTCCTGCATGTGGGCAATTTATACTTCTATTGGTCCATTTTTAAGCAAGGGACTCCAGTACACAGGTGGGAGGCAGGGCATTCCAGTATAGTAGGTGGTGGTAATGCACTATAACGTTGGATGCCAACTAGAGGTCGACCGATTCATCGGAATGGCCAATTAATTAGGGCTGATTTGGCCCCCCAATTTTTTTACCACCTTTAATTAAACGAGGCAAGTCAGTTGGGAACACATTCTTATTTTCAATGACGGCCTAGGAACGGTGGGTTAACCGTCTCGTTCAGGGGCAGAACAGATTTTTACCTTGTCGGCTCGGGCGATTCAATCTTGCAACCTTACAGTTAACTAGTCCAACACTAACCACATGATTACATTGCCATCCACGAGGAGACTGCCTGTTACGCGAATGCAGTAAGCCAAGGTAAGTTGCTAGCTTAAGCATTAAACTTATCTTATAAAAAAAAACATAATCACTAGTTACCTACACATGGTTGATGATATTACTAGATAATCTAGCGTGTCCTGCGTTGCATATAATCGATGTGGTGCGTAACGTTGCTTCAATGTATACCTAACCATAAACATGAATGCCTTTCTTAAAATCTATACACAGAAGTATATATTTTTAAACCTGCATATTTAGCTAAAAGAAATCCAGGTTAGCAGGCAATATTAACCAGGTGAAATTGTGTCACTTCTTTTGCGTTCATTGCACGCAGAGTCAGTGTATGTGCAACAATGTGCCGCCTAATTTGCCAGAATTTTACGTAATTATGACATAACATTTAAGGTTGTGCAATGTAACAGGAATATTTAGACTTATGGATGCCACCCATTAGATAAAATACGGAACGGTTCTGTATTTCACTGAAAGAATAAACGTTTTGTTTTCGAGATGATAGTTTCCAGATTCGACCAGATTAATGACCTTAGGCTCGTATTTCTGTGTGTTATCGTGTTATAACTAAGTCTATGATTTGATAGAGCAGTCTGACTGAGCAAAGGGTAGGCACCAGCAGGCTCGTAAGCGTTCATTCAAACAGCACTTTCGTGCATTTGCCAGCAGCTGTTTATGACTTCAAGCCTATCAACTTCTGAGATTAGGCTTGTGTAACCGATGTGAAATGGCTAGCTAGTTGCAGGGTGCGCGCTAATAGAGTTTCAAACATCACTCGCTCTGAGACTTGGAGTGGTTGTTCCCCTTGCTCTCGTTGGGTAACGCTGCTTCGAGGGTGGCTGTTGTTGTTGTGTTCCTGGTTTGAGCCTAGGTAGGAGTAAGAAGAGGGACGGAAGCTATACTGTTACACTGGCAATACTGAAGTGCCTATATAAACATCCAATAGTCAAAGGTTAATGAAATACAAATGGTATAGAGAGAAATAATCCTATAATTCCTATAACCTAAAACTTCTTACCTGGGAATATTGAAGACGCATGTTAAAAGGAACCACCAGCTTTCATATGTTCTCATGTTCTGAGCAAGGAACTGAAACGTTAGCTTTCTTACATGGCACATATTGCACTTTTACTTTCTTCACCAACACTTTGTTTTTGCATTATTTAAACGAAATTGAACATTTCATTATTTATTTGAGGCTAAATTGATTTTATTGATGTATTATATTAAGTTAAAATAAGTGTTCATTCAGTATTGTTGTAATTGTCATTAATGCAAATGAATTAAAAAATAATAATAAATCGGCCAACTAATCAGTATCGGCTTTTTTTGGTCCCCCAATAATCGGCATTGGCGTTAAAATCATAATCCGTCGACCTCTAATGCCAACCACCGATAAACCCCACAGAAGAAGAGGAGGCGGTGGCGACAAAGGTAGCTAGCTGGCTAGGATACCAGTAGACAGTGTCTTTTACCCCTGCCTGTTGGGCACTGCTTTCCCACAATTCTGTTAACAGCAGGTGTTCGGCAAGTGGGAACAAAGGACACTATGTTAGCTAGCTAGCTAGAACTCTGGTACACAGCAGGCGGGATAGGTAGCTAGCTAGCTAGGACAATGTCCTCCTTCCCGAAAAACTCTGAAAACACTATTATTTTTCTTTTGACACCCATTTTAACCACATAGACAATCAGGGGAAACCCAAAATATCAAAACTGTCACACCAGCATGAAGATGGCATGCTCGAGGGGTGGGGCATTCATGCAGGAACCAATGGGATGTTTGAGGGGTGTGTGGGGGTGTTCTGAATTGTGAGCTTCAATCTCACACTATTGTGTAAATATATATTTTTTTATTTCTCAGTTGATGAACTGCCATGCGCGACATATCGGGATAAATTTATGCATTGGTGGTGCAGTGTTGACCTGAGCAGACAAGGTTAACCTGCTGTTTTGTAGCTTCTGACATAACTGGTGCAATGAATTCAGACTATTGGGACAACAACTGAACTTTCATTTCCCACTGGTTAGCCCAATAAAAAAAAATTAAAAAATAATTCATTTAAATAATAGGATACTCATTCAAAGTCATATTCTTTCAATTTGAAGAGAATCATTTTTTTTCTACTTTAAAAAGAGTAGGATAATATTTTATCAGATTTTTTTTTTATGATAGTAGACCTATATAGGCTACTTGGAAAAGTTTGAATGGACAGTAATTTATTTTGTTTTATAAGCTGTACAAACTATAACCAGGTGAATTACAGCCTTACTTATTGCCAGTGTAATTTACCTTTGAACATTGTTTTTGCCGATCTACAACAGTGGGCTGGCTATTCAGTGTTGGGGGAACTAGCAAATATCCAAAGGAACCAGTGGCGGTTGGTGCCATTTAAGATGTGGGAGGAGGATGTATTTTTCAAATGAGCATGGCCTTACTTCTATTACAGCCTATTGGATGACTGTCATTCATTTTCAATTCACCCAGCTCATTGTAACATCGATAGGTTTAGGTTACTGCATGATATTTGAATTTTCCTTGTACCCGTCATGGGGTTGCTACAACCTAGTCCATGAATTAAAATTTACAACGTTAGTCAAACACAGTTCACTTTCATAGCAGCCATGTAAAAACACCATGATCACTTTGCTCCTTGTATATACATATAATTCCTTCTGGCAACTATCTACATGCTCTCCTCCTCTCACCTTTTCCCTTCACTTGTGGACTTCAGTGCAAAACACATCAGCTGTCTGTGACCAGGCGGAAAAAAGGCACAGCCTACATCGTGGTTACCTCATAGTCAACATATCTATTCAAACTAACGCTAGTAAACCCATTACAATCATGCAGTATAGTGTACAGTTTGTGCAGGCCCCGTTGGCAAAAAAATATATATATAAAACCAAAAGCTTACCTTGACTTGGAAGAGTTCAAGTGTTGGATAGACATAGCCTGCTACCAACATAACATCCCTCTTTTTAAATGTTCCAATATTTATGAAATTCACTGAGGATAGTCCTCCCACTCCTCTGAGGAGCCTTCACTGAAAGGAACCATGTGACAATCAATGTGGCTAAATTAACTTAGAAATGTAGGCTGGAGAGAGATTTAGGCTAAATGCCTATCATTCCACATAGGCCTTTTTGTAAGCTATTATAGGCTTCTAGTTACGCTAATAGACACAAGGGGGCAGTTCGTGTAGGCTAACATTGTTCTTCTATGAGTACCTGGGCTTTTCACGTTCAGAACAACCCCAATGGCTGTTGTGAACGTTTTTTCTTTTTTTATGTAGTTCTATCCTTGAGCTGTTCTTGTCTATTAATGATCTGTAATATGTTATTTTTCATGTGGACCCCAGGAAGAGTAAAGCAGCTTATGGGGATCCTAATAAAATAACAAAACTGCGGATGTCATTCCAAAGGAATGTTTACTTTGACCGCGCAAACCAGAAACACATTTCACTGGGAAGACATTCATATGAAAAGTACTGCATCAAAATAACTAGGCTTCTAAAAACTCTCATTACGACGATGGCAAGATCACACGCCCCCTGTGACAAAACAGTTTCACAATGTTACAGTAGCTACGCAAGTTGCATTGCTACCAAGTGATTAAGAGCTCAATTCACATGGCTACAAAACGAGGCCAAACTGTGTAAGCAAAGTGTTGCCTCGCATTCCAGATTATGTCTGACTGCACAGACTGACCTTGCTGCTAAGAATTGGGGTAATATTAAATGAACGGACACCATTCGCATGGGCTTTACAGCTCGAGTTGACATGAGGACAGCAGCACTCACCTTGCCGCAGACGAATAGGTGCCTTCTCGGTGACAGTCACCGACGGATTCAAGTGTCAAATCCAACCAGTTTCCTGGCTACCGGTGGTTGTCGTACGATAGCTCACCGTTAGGAATTTAACGCACAGCTCAGTTTAGAACTTATCAGACGTTAAACGTTAACCAGCCATCTGTAAACATGCTGCGTTGAGCAGACCATTTCAGAAAAGGAGTAAATGAGCGCTTAATACTCGACTTTTCCACTCTGAATATATTAGCACCGTTCACGTTCCACTGCCACGACTGGGAAATGTAACAGACAGCAATAATACATAGGTCCCTCCCCTTTAAAGTATGGGTGCGTGCAGTGTGCAGCCAAGAGTTTTATCGAAATGTCTACTGCTCTCTATAGGGCAATGTTAAAGCTGCAGTTCAACCCTATAGAGCAGGGTTTCCCAAACTCAGTCCTGCCCCCCCTGGGTACACGTTCTGGTTTTTGCCCTAGCGCGACACAGCTAATTAAAATAATCTAAGTTTGGTGATGAGTTGGCTATTTGAAATGTGCACCCAGGGGGGGCCTAGGACAGAGTTCAGAAACCCTGCAGCCGTTTTATTTCAAAATCAAATTATTTCTTGGTAACAATTAAGTACATTACTGTAAAATAACATGTATTAAACTAGTCAACATGAAACAAAAATAGCTTCTTAGCAAAGAGTTTTAGTTTCAAGCAAGAGTTTTGCTAGGACTGTCTTAATTAATTGCCTGGCGATGTCACCAGGGTGGGCCAAAATTCCATCCCACCAAAACAGGCTGCAATTTCAGGTGGCCTTTCCAAACAGCTCTTACACTAAAAGGGTATTATCATAATTTTCACAATTGTGGAAATATATATAAAACACAGGAATATCACGTTTTTGACTGCCTTTAAACAATAGTGTGACAGGGTAGGAAAGAAAGTTGGAAAGTTGGCCAGTGTTTCCAAATAGACCTTTATTAGCAGGGAACATTTTAAAATGGTATAAAATCATGCCCTTACAGTGTACACCTCTCCAGATCAGCGCTTTGTCCCTGAAGGTCATGTGTAGGCTAAACTGTGCTGTGAAAGTTTGGGGTGTTTATTTGTGTCAGTACTTTGTTTAAATTTGACAATATCCAAATGTTTGTTTAATCTCAGTTACGGGTATTGGGAAGAGATTACCTTCACACAAACATTTGGGACAATGTATATTGTACAGTACAACAATTTAAACATTGTAGCAATCGACTGCAGGTTGTTGACAATGCAGTTTTTAAAGTCAATTTCCGATTGAGCCGACATATGCAGCGTGAATGAGACCTCCCTGCGAACACGGGAACATTGCCTTTAAAAACTGCATTGTCGACAACATGCTGTCGGATTGAATCCCGGCCTAGGTCTTGACTTCAACTGTATCCTCTCTTACAAGTTGTCAACGTTGCTGAATGTGGAACTCGTTGGAATGTATGGGTCTTCGGCGCCGACAGAGATGGCCGCTCACTTCGCTTTCCAAGGGAACTATGCAGTATTTTGTTTCTTTTTACGTGTTATTTCTTACATTGGTACCCCAGGTAATCTTAGGTTTCATTACATACAGTCGGGAAGAACTACTGAATATAAGAGCAACGTCAACTCACAATCAGTATGACCAGGAATATGACTTTTGCGAAGCAGATCCTGTGTTCTGCCTTCCACCCAGGACAACGGAATGGATCCCAGCCTGCGACCCAAAACAACGACGTCGTAAAAGAGGCAAATGAAGCGGCCTTCTGGTCAGGCTCCGGAGACGGGCACATCGCGCACCACTCCCTAGCATACTACTCGCTAATGCCCAGTCTCTTGACAACAAGGTTGATGAAATCCGAGCAAAGGTAGCATTCCAGAGAGACATCAGAGACTGTAACGTTCTTTGCTTCATGGAAACATGGCTCACTGGAGAGATGCTAACGGTTTCTTCACCCATAGCTGGTTTCTTCACCCATTGCGCTGACAGAAACAAACATCTTTCTGGTAAGAAGAGGGGCGGGGGGGGGGTATGCCTTATGATTAACGAGACGTGGTGTGATCACAACAACATACAGGAACTCAAGTCCTTCTGTTCACCTGACTTAGAATTCCTCACAATCTAATGTCGACCGCATTATCTACCAAGGGAATTCACTTCGATTATAATCACAGCCGTATATATTCCCCTCCATGCAGACACATCGATGGCCCTGAACAAACTTAATTTGACTCTTTGCAAACTGGAATCCATGCATCCTGAGGCTGCATTCATTGTAGCTGGGGATTTTAACAAGGCTAATCTGAAAACAAGACTCCCTAAATTGTATCAGCATATCGATTGCGCAACCAGGGCTGGTAAAACCTTGGATCATTGCTTTTCTAACTTCCGCGGCGCATATAAGGCACTCCCCGCCCTCCTTTCGGGAAAGCTGACCACGACTCCATTTTGTTGCTCCCTGCCTACAGACAGAAGCTAAAACAAGAAGCTCCCGCCCTCAGGTCTGTTCAACACTGGTCCGACCAATCTGATTCCACGCTTCAAGACTGCTTCGATCACGTGGATTGGGATATGTTCCGCATTGCTTCCAACAACAACATTGACGAATACGCTGATTCGTTGAGCAAGTTCATTAGAAAGTGCATTGACGATGTCGTTCCCATAGCAATAATTAAAACATTCCCAAACCAGAAACCGTGGATTGATGGCAGCATTCGAGTGAAACTGAAAGCACGAACCACTGCTTTTAACCAGGGCAAGGTGACCGGAAACATGACCAAATACAAACAGTGTAGCTATTCCCTCCGCAAGGCAATCAAACAAGCTAAGTATCAGTATAGAGACAAAGTAGAGTCACAATTCAATGGCTCAGACACAAGAGGTATGTGGCATTGTCTACAGTCAATCACGGATTACAAAAAGAAAACCAGCCCCGTCACAGACCAGGATGTCTTGCTCCCAGGCAGACTAAATACATTTTTTGCCCACTTTGAGGACAATACAGTACCACTGACAAGCTGACGTGAGTAAAATATTTAAACGTGTTAAACCCTCGCAAGGCTGCAGGCCCAGACGGCATCCCCAGCTGCGTCCTCAGAGCATGCGCAGACCAGCTAGCTGATGTGTTTACGGACATATTCAATCAATCCTTATCCCAGTCTGCTGTTCCCACATGCTTCAAGAGGGCCACCTTTGTCCCTGTTCCCAAGAAAGCTAAGGTAACTGAGCTAAATGACTACTGCCCCGTAGCACTCACTTCCGTCATCATGAAGTGCTTTGAGAGACTAGTCAAGGACCATATCACCTCCACCCTATCTGTTGTTCTGCCCCTGAACAGGCAGTTAACACAGAACGACAGATTTATACCTCGTTGGCTCGGAGATTTGAACTTGCAACCTTCTGGTTACTAGTCCAACACTCTATCCACTAGGCTACCCTGCCACCCCAATAACCTCACACTCAACGTCAACAAAACAAAGGAGATGATTCTGGACTTCAGGAAACAGCAGAGGGAGCACCCCCCTATCAACATTGATGGGACAATAGTGGAAAGGGTAGTAAGTTTTAAGTTCCTCGGCGTACACATCACGGACAAACTGAATTGGTCCACCCACACAGACAGCATCGTGAAGAAGGCGCAGCAGTGCCTCTTCAACCTCAGGAGGCTGAAGAAATTTGGCTTGTCACCAAAAGCACTCACAATCTTCTACAGATGCACAATCGAGAGCATCCTGTCGGGCTGTATCACCGCCTGGTACGGCAACTGCTCCGCCCATAACTGTAAGGCTCTCCAGAGGGTAGTGAGGTCTGCACAACGCATCACCGGGGGCAAACTATCGGCCCTCCAGGACACCTACACCACCCGATGTCACAGGAAGGCTATGAAGATCATCAAGGACAACAACCGCCCGAGCCACTGCCTGTTCACCCCGCTATCATCCAGAAGGCGAGGTCAGTACAGGTGCATCAAAGCAGGGACCGAGAGACTGAAAAACAGCTTCTATCTCAAGGCCATCAGACTGTTAAACAGCCTCCACTAACATTGAGTGGCTGCTGCCAACACACTGACTCAACTCCAGCCACTTTAATAATGGGAATGGATGGAAATTGATGTAAAATATATCACTAGCCACTTTAAACAATGCTACTTAATATAATGTTTACATACCCTACATTACTTATCTCATATGTATATGTATATACTCTACTCGATACCATCTACTGCATCTTGCCTATGCCGTTCTGTACCATCACTCATTCATGTATCTTTATGTACATATTCTTTATCCCTTTACAATTGTGTGTATAAGGTAGTAGTTTTGGAATTGTTATGTTAGATTACGCGTTGGTTATTACTGCATTGTCAGAACTAGAAGCACAAGCATTTCGCTACACTCGCATTAACATCTGCTAACCATGTGTATGTGACAAATACATTTGATTTGATTTGTTGTGTAGTATGTAGTGAGAGAACTATGAAACATTGAAGAACCTATCACAAATACCCAGTTATTACAAAAACAAATGTCTATAGCATGATTTAGTTGACATACTGCCCAGCTGGAAGGTATGTTCTGAGACCTGGTAGCTGGCAGCAATTAGAGCTGAGAGTCTTTCTGGGTAAGTCTCTAAGAGCTTTCCACACCTTCATTGTACAACATTTGCCCATTATTATTTTCAAAATTCTTCTAGCTCGGTCAAATTGATTGTTGATCATTGTTAGACAACCATTTTCAGGCCTTGTCTCAGATTTTCAAGCAGATTTAAGTCAAAACTGTAACTCGGTCACTCAGGAAAATGCACTGGTTTCTTTGTAAGCAACTCCAGCGTAGAATTGGCTTTGTGTTTAGGTTATTGTCCTAATGAAAGGGGAATTCCTCTCCCAGTGTCTTGTGGAAAGCAGACTGAACCAAGTTTTCCTCTAAGGTTTTACCTGTGCTTAGCTTTATTCAGTTTATTTTTTTATCCTGAAAAACTCCCTAGTCCTTAATGTTAACAAGCATACGCATAACATTATGTAGCTTGAAAATATGGAGAGTGGTACACAGTGTTGTATTGGATTTTCCCTAAACACAACACTTTGTATTTAGGACATAAAGTTAATTTCATTGCCACATTTTTTACAGTATTACTTTAGTGCCTTGTTGCAAACAGGACTCATGTTTTGTAATATTTGTATTCTGTACAGGCTTCCTTCTTTTCACTCTGTCATTTAGGTTAGTATTGTGGAGTAACTACAATGTTGTTGAGCCATCAGTTTTCTCTTATCAATGCCATTAAACCCTGTAACTGTTTTAAAGTCACCATTGGCCTCATGGTGAAATTCCTGAGTGGTTTCCTTCCTCTCCGGCAACTGAGTTAGGAGGGACACCTGTATCTCTGTAGTGACTGGGTGTATTGTTACACCATCCAAAGTGCAATTTATATTTTCACCATGCTCAAATGGATAATCAATGTCTGTTTTTTTACCCTTCTGCCAATAGATGACTTGTTAAACACTATTATTGTGCACAGTTTTATTCTATCCAAATTATTATGTGACTTGTTAAGAAACAAAATGACTCCTGAACTTATTTAGGTTTGCCATAATAAAGGTATTGAATACTTATTGACTCAAGCTTTTATTTTTTTATTAATTTGTAAAAATAAAAAATAAAAAAAATAAAAAGTAATTCCACTTTGACATTATGGGGTATTGTGTGTAGGTCAGTGACACAAAATCTCAATTTAATCCATTTTAAATGCAGGCTGTAACACAACAAAATGTGGAAAAAGTCAAGGTGTGAATACTTTCTGAAGGCACTGTAAAAATATTTTGAAGATAAATACACAACGCAGAGGACGAGGGGTCAATACAGTACTAACAATCAATGGAAATAGTGTTCGGGAATTATTGATCAATGGGTCAGAGACATGGGATGAATTTCAGTCAAGGACTCATAGCTATATGGCAAGTTCTCATTGGTCCAAATTGTTTATACATTGAACCGGAAATAGGATACTTGTTATTTGGCCATTGGCCCAGTTTTATTGCAAGGAATTCTAATTGGTCAACCACAGGCTAGGGCTGGGTTATAAAACTACATCCTGTCCCTTTTTTCTGTGGAGAGAATCACTGGCGAGAATCACTGGCGAGAATCACTGGCGAGAATCACTGGCGAGAATCACTGGCGAGAATCACTGGAGAGAATCACTGGAGAGAATCACTGAGGACATGGAAGAAATTACCATCTACCATCTATTTCCAAGCAGGATTTGTCCCCTTTGAATAAACCTATTTTCCTCCCCTGATTTGCTTTGGGGTCTGTTATTGTAGAGTGACATCAACTGCTAACACTTGGTGCCGTAAACCCAGATGAATTGGTCACGAACAACAACAAGAAAACTCATCAACTGTTTTGATCCAGAAGAAAGAGAGAAGGCTGAGCGCAGCCCAGTTTGGGAGTCAACTCTTAATCTCCTGATTGATGGCATAAGTGCTGAGTGAGTAGACCAATATCATTTTAAAATAAGCAAATCAGGTTAATATTAGTGTGTGCCATGAGTGATGCATATCTGTGCTGTATAAGGTTCAAGTCCTTTGTTCTGTTTGTTAAATCTCTATTATAGGGGTTCAAGTCCTCTATTAAAAGGTCAGAGTCCTTTCTGTGAAACTTTCTTGTTGCATAGAAGTGAGTTGCTAGATGAGTAGCAATTTTTACACGTGTGGGTAATGTAAGCCTTCAACAAGCTTTTGAAGTGAACACAAGTTTTATGGGTCACCAGGCCCTACAGAAACAATTTGTGTTTTATAGATTGAAGTTTTGAGTCCTCAAGGGGTTGTCTTTTGGGGTTAAATAAATATATAAACATATAGATATTTATTATATAACTTTTTAAGTTAATGTAATGCCATTGTTAAGTGAGAGAACCACTCTGGAGAAGGGAGTAACAGCTCCTCCGGATGTGAGCATGAAATAGATTTTAAATTCACTGTCGAGTGGTATAAAGAACTATTTCACTGTAGAGAAGTGTAGACAAGAGATAAAGAAATATTCCATCATTGTTGACAAAGATGGAATATGGAATCTGTCTGATAAACAAAAAGCTTGGGGCAAAATAATGAAACGTCTAACTCGTTGACAAAAACAAGACGGTCTTTAACGGTATTGGCCGAAGTAAGGAAGATGGATGAGAAAATCTGTCTTGATAACCGTGATAGGACATTGCAGTGAGATAAAGATAGTTGGAAAGATCTTGGTGAACAGATAAAATCCTTGAAAGGCAAAATTCAACCATTACAGGAGGCACGGGTGGAAGACTTGACCCTCACCTGTGGACCTTTTGTTCCCCCAATCTACCTTCAGATAATCGGGTTTCAAGCATCTAGTCAGCACTGCCTGGCTTTGAGTCAACAGATACTGATAGCAGTGATGAACGATGTCTTAGGCCAACCATAACACAGGTTGTAAAAGGAAGTAAAGACAAACCTCCACTGACAGTAATCACACACAAATCAGCATCTCCAGAACAGTAGGATGAATGGTCAAAAATGTTGAAACATCCACGAGAAGTGGGTATGAAAACATGAGACCATTTGAAGCGTTATAAGAAGCTCTACAATCTACATCCTTATGATGGGTTCCAGTTATTAGCCTTTGTTTTGAACAACCGTGAACATGGTGTACTTGAAGAAAAGGTTTGTAGAGCTGTGGGTGGTGAAGAGCAAGATGTGGCCGATGGATGGAGAGCCATATATGTTTTCCTTAATTAGGGATAGGGTCGAGTTTCCTGAATTTCTGCCTGACTGATGTGACCAAAGTAAATTGACTGTTACTCAGGCCCAGAAGCCAGGATATGTATATACTTAGTAGTATTGGATAGAAAACACTTTGAAGTTTCTAAAGCTGTTAACATAATTTCTGAGTCTATAACAGAATTGATATGGCAGGTGAAAATACAACCAGAATTTTATTTTTGAGGTCCCAGGCTCTAATTATGGAAACGTATTGTTTCTATGTAAATCTGTCTCCCAGATTGCAATTCCTATGGCCTCCACTAGATGTCAACAGTCTTTATTTAAGGTTTCAAGCTTGTTTTTTGAAAAACGAACAAGTAATTGGAGTTTTGGTGAGAAGAGCACCGGAACAATATCAGTCTTTCAGCGCACGAGGGAGAGGGCATGCACTTACTAATTTTGCTTTCCTATTCAACATACTACTTCCCCTATGAAATATTATAGTTTATTTACATTTTAGAGTACCTGCAAATTAAATAGAAATGTTGTTTGACTTGTTTCGATGAAGTTTAGCGGTAGCTTTTTGTGCTCCTTTGTCTGCATGTTGAACGAGTGGATTACTGAAATCGATGGCGCCAACTAAACAGACTTTTTGGGATATAAAGGATTTTATCTAACAAAACGACCATTCATGTTATAGCTGTGACCCTTGGGATTGCAAACAGAAGAAGATCTTCAAAAGTAAATGATTTATTTAATCGCTATTTGTGATTTTATGAAGCCTGTGCTGGTTGAAAAATATTTTGAAATCGGAGAACGCAGTTAGATTAACAAGAATTGAAGCTTTTAAATTATATAAGATCATGAATTATGTTCATGAATGTTTAATATTTATTTGAATTGCGCACCCTCCAATTTTTTCACCGGATGTTGTCAGCTGGTGTCCCGCTAACGGGACGCCTATCCCTAGGGTTTGACCAATGCAACCACCAATTGGGGAGAGATAACCAAATGTGTTCAAAAACTGAAAGGACCGTTTGTTGAATTTGAAGAAAGTTTTAGAGCAGAGGAGCTTAGACACAGTGGGTTACCCGACATGGAAGATGAAGATGCACTCAATTCCTACAAAAATGGGGCAATCACTCATCAACTGACGCAATCCGTACATGATGATTTGCACACAAAAAAATGTTTGTTTCCACAACTAATGACTGGGAGAGACAAAACTATGGCGACATCATCGACGGGTTGTCACGGCTGGACAGAGACACCAAACAACATAATCAACTCGCTGTTATCAAGAGTTGTGCAGGTTTCCGGGTGAAACCAATAACATTATTCATTCAGCAGAAGAGAAACCTGGTCTATGTCATTATTGCAGGATTTTTCGTTGCCAGTGGGGAATAACTCCCAAGGGGAGACATGACGTACTAACAGGACAGTGGGTGATGGTAAAAAAAAACATGTCACAGACACATTAGGGCCAAAACAGGAAGGTCCTTATCGGGTTTTGCTCATAACGAGGGCAGCAGTAAAGGTCCAGGGAAAAATCACAATGGATACATGTCACTCATTGCAAGGTTGCCCTTTTTGATGACAAAGCAGAGCCTGGAGCATAAAGAACTGATTGATTAGCCAACGGGGGCCAGTCTCGGGTGAAGAGGCATAGTAAGATGATCAGAACCTGATAAGCTTCTATGTTGTACACTTCAGTCATCGTATTAGGGATATCTCGGTGAAAAATCCAATGTTTTCCTGAAAATTGGGACATGCTTACTTATGCTTACTATGTTAAATATCCATTTCTCTTGAAACCAGGACATGTTACTTTCACTTTTTTTGTTTCCTTCCTTACAGGTCATGAGAGTCTACCGTCTGAAGCCGAAGCGATATCCCTTGATCCAAGGACTGTACTTGAAATGGTACAAGATCACCTGTGCAGTGTTCATTAGAGAAGTCCTTTTCAACCAGGTGGAACGGAAGAAGAATTCATCACTACCGACATGGAAGAAATGACCATCTACCATCTACTTCCAAGCAGGATTTGTCCTCTTAGAATAAACCTATTTTCCTCCCCCTGATTTGCTTTGGGGTCTGCGTTATTGAAGAGTGACATCGACTGCTAACAGCACTGTACAGCTGGAGCTGGTTTTGACAATTGACCTTCTTCACACAAACAGCTAAACCAAAAATGGAGACTTAAGAGGTCGGTGTTTTTCTAACCTTGTGTATCTGTGCTTTTATTGCAATAACACATCGGCATGTTGACACACACGGTCAATTCACAGAACATAAAAATAGCTTTTGACATCAAGCACTGTTCACATAAAGCATTAAATGAACAAACGCATCGCAACAACAGACTGGTCAAATTTGGATGAAATTACACACATACTGTACTTGCGCACAGACACAAACACGCTCACTCTTACAGGCATACACAGAAGCAATGTGTGTTCATACACACACAAAATATTGAAATCACAGTCACACATAGAGCTAATTTGAGAAGTAATAAAAGTTTCTTTGTAACATATACCATTTCCAAAAGTGTTGAATTGTTTAACACTGGTCTCGAACACACACAAGGTATCTATATTAGACAGACTACAACCAAGTTATAATCCAACACCACAATCTTCAAGTTTGGAGTCAGATCAACAACAATACTGATATATTACTCAATAATAGTCAATAGAATGATTTGAAATCAGTCATGATATACTGTATCTTATATATACTATGTACAGAAAATAAATAACATAGGGGTGGGGGGGGGGATACATTTACACCCGAAACGACACATCTCACTTCCACCACACTGTCTATGTTATCATCGGAATATTCAAATAGTTGCGATGACTTGCGCTTCATATTAATCTGTGTGTATATAGAATACAGATATCATGTTTTCAAGACTGATATATCTTACTGGTCTGCATAAATATAGATAGCAAGACAGATACGCAGCACTGTAAATACAGGAAGCTAAAACATACATGGCTAAATATACGCACAATGCACAAGACAGCACTTTGCAATCCATATTGCGTTTCATACCGGATAACATATTGGAACAGTACGATTTTCAATAGGTTTCTGTGAGGTGATATGTCGATAAGTGTCGGGTGGATGGATGATGACGCCAGTTGCCTCTGAAACATGCGTGGGTGAGCGGGGGCGTGGCGACTTCTTCTCCCTCTCGGATTGGTTGGATGAGAATGGGTGGCGAACAGAGGACGCCCTACTCTCCTCCTCTTGTCTATTAGTCAGACGCTCCTTCAGCTCTAGTCGAACTTGTAGCTGCGGTCATTGCGGTCGGTGCGTTCACTGGAGAAACAGACGCGTAGAGAGATGACCATAAAACGGATTCAGGTGACAATGATTTACCAGTGTCCCCCCCCACCTTAAACGCATGACATATCGTAAAACCACATTCGACTGTACTACAGCATATGCTCACACAACAACAACAAAATGTCAGAAACAAATGTTGAACAGGACTTAATAATAATAATAATAATAATAATAATAATAATATGCTATAAAACAAGAAGAAAAAAGATATGGTTCACCATTATGGTTAACAGTAATTTTAGCACTGTAATGACCTTTCTAATATACGGTAATTGCATAGAATGTCTATTCAAAATGAAAGCAAAGGCTTCTTCATCTTGTCGGCTAGCTTGAAGCAAAAATAGTTCAGAACTATTCGTAAAGAGTCTGTAGTTCAAAGGGCTTGAGGACTGAGGCTATGCACCCCTAATATGGAACAAGTGGTGTCCGTTGTCAGAGACTATCACAGTAGGGTCAAAGCAGCCCCTGAATGACAATCTGGACAATACGTCATGGTAGGTCATGACATAGGGAGGGAATGATGATAAGGTTGTCGTATGTAATGCTTCTATTGCATAGACATGATTGAGGCACAGGAGTGGCAGGTACAACATGCATAAAATGTCTGGACAGCTGATGTCAGTTTACCTAAACAATTAGCTATCTTTAATGACAAGTGTTAAATCTGTTTCCATAAGCTGACATATTTGACCGCAACTGCATATGCTTGATGTGTCATTGGGTGATAACGTGATCATTGTAATGTAGAATTTGGTCACTCACAGCACAAGTTGGCCAGAGGGTATTTCTTGTAAAGGTAAATAAGACACAGGAACGATCTCAGAAGTGCTTAGCAGGGGCTTCTAGAGCTCTAAAACGTTGGCATCATTGTAATGAAGCTGAATGAGGGAAGCTATTCCCTAAAGCTAGAGGAGGTAGCTAGGGAAGCTAGTTAAATGTCTGGGGAGCTAGCCTCGTAGCTAGCCCCGTAGCTTCTACTGGTGCCCTTACCCTCGGCGACAGCTTAAATTCGGATGTGGTTGGCGTCATCCAACCTGGTGATGACAAGATGAGATCACACCGGTCAACGACTGATACTCTGACTGCATTGGCAGCCAGCGGGCAGGTAAAGTGAGTGTGACAACTTTATTCATACCCCTCTTCAAGAACATAAACAAGCGTGTCACAGTGTTTCATGTTCATAGGATCCCATTTGTGTCGGTGTGTCAGTTAAGTAACACTGATATACTAGTATTACTACTGATATACTAGTAAATCATGTTCTTTTTCAACTTTAGCCTGGTGCCTGTTGTTGTGTATCATTGTCGTAATATTCCCAGAGATAGAAATGGAATAAAGGATACGCAGGAGAGGAAGGCAGGGTTTTAAAGTCAAAGAAAGGAAGCGGTTGGGAGGCCGTGATTGAGTCGCATGCAGGCAGGGTGAGGGTGATTGCGTGGGGCGGGAAAGGGGGGAGGGGCCGGGGAGTACTCACGCCCCCTCGTCTCTAAGAAGCTGCAGGAACTTAGTGACTCTGTACTCCACATCCATCTAGAGGAAGGAAGCAGGAAAACAAAGATTAACACCAGTGCACTACAGAAGAAGAAGACACGCACTTTGACAGTGCATATGTGGCATTATGCAGGCTCTACCGCAGAAAGCCATTTGCGCCACTTCTTGAGGCATGAGACCTTTCTAGCGACCATAGCTACGAGATGACGCTTGTGGTCGACTGTTCTGCAGCTGAACGACGAGGAGGAGGAGGAGCGCTGACTGCCACTGACCTGCAGAGACATTTCGATGAGCATCAGGAGCTTCTTGATGCCAATCCAGACCCTCTTTCCCTTGACGTGCTGGCCGATGGTCACCCGCTCTGCGTCTGTGAAGCTTCCCAGTAGCTGCAATGGATACCACGTCAATGAGTAAACACACGGCACACGGGACAAGACAGCAGCATTAAATACTGAAACTCTTCATCATATGTATATCGTGTGTGTTCACTCGTTTGTTTGCGGGAGTGTGCGTACCTCTAGGGCTTCCACCAGGTGTTCTCCAGTAGAGATGTTGGGGACGTGGATGGTGGTACTGAAGGCGTCCAGCATCTCCATCTCCCGCAGCACCTCCTTACGGCTGGTGGTTCCGATGATCAACAGCTTACGGCCCTGTAGGCAGAGTAAAGCACAGACAGAGTTACACACACGTTACATGCACACGCACACAATTATACACACACACACACACCGGTGTAACTAAACACATTAGCATAACGCAACACCTACATTCAGTAATGCAGCCATGCCCGTGTTGTACTGAACAGTGAACACTCACTTTCGGAGGAGTCTTCTTCAGCAGCACCAGCAGGGCCTGGAGAACCATGTTGGAGAAACGAGGTCCAATGGGGACGTAGTCTAAAAGGAGCGGAGCACAAAGAAATCAGAACTGTACTTCGGAACGGAACCACTAGTGTTGCCGTCGACTCCCTTAGAGTGGAAGAACCGGGCCTTGGCTTTTAGACACAGCGCATTGCTAGGCTGCGGCGCCACTGGAAATTTTTGAAAAGAGAGATACCAGTTTGTTGCTCCACTAGAGACGGATCGGGGAGGCCCGCTAGACTAGGAGGAGGTTTCAGAGGAACGAGGAGGTAGACAATCACCTAGGAGACGCTCAATGTCGTCCACCACCACACAGCTCAGCTGAGACTTGTAGGCGTCCTCGAAGATCTGAGGGAAGGAAGGCAGGGGATACAGAGTTTAAAGACGCAACAGGACTGTATAATAATATCATACAGGAAGTACTGGTAATAATCTCTTTCTTCTGCTCTCAGTTATTATTGTTACGTCAGATTGGAAAAGGGAAGGAGAAGTCGCTAGTAAAGAGAGCGGTGGACCCAGGGATCGAACCCCTAACTCTGTGGGGAAATGCGTGGTCCAGAGTCAGCAGTGCCATATCTAGTCTACCATTCGACCAGATTCTGGCACAGTGGCCATCTCTTTCTATGGGCATGGTGCCAGCTTTACAAAGACATGTGGGTCAAAACACTGAATAAAACTGCAGGAGCATTCAACAGTGTGCAGGTATCCATCTTTCTGTCATGGTGCCAGGATTCACACCCACCTTCTTGATAGCCAGGCACTTGGAGTTTTCGGAGAAACCGATCATCTTGTCCGGGGAACAGATCTTGATGAAGGGGAACTCTGAGCTCTCCGAGATTTGGGCAGCCAGGGCAGTCTTTCCACTGTGAGGGGGTCCTAAGAGGACAGATGGACAAATAAAGACTGTTAGAGAGAGAGTGTGTGTGTGTGGGGGGGGCTGTTATTCAACTGTGTGTGTGCGCTTAAGTGTGTGAGCTCCACCTGCATGTGCCTACGCTCACTTGTGTGTGTGTGTACGTGTGTGTGTGTACGTGTGTGTGTGGTCAGGCCTACCCTCCAGTAGCACGGCCACCAGGGGTGTGCGGTCGCTGTTCTTAGTCTGCTGCACCAGCAGCTCCCCGTCATCCAGCACACAGGTCACCGGGTCGCCCCACTTGATGATGCCGTTCATGATGTAGCTGGCGTAGTCCTCCTGGTTGGAACCAAATGCCTGGGGGAGGAAGAGAGAGAGGAGGATAAAGAGGAAGGGGAGTGGGCAGAACTTTTCAGGATTGGAATGACAGTCTTAAGGGTCAATCTCAAATGACACCCTGTTCACTTTGCCGCCTGTCCTTCGTAAAAATACACATATAGAGATGCCTACTGGTTTAATGTCGTTGTTCAGGGAGCCCATGAAGTCGCTTCTGGTGACCTGCAGCTTCTCGGCTCGCTCTGTGTCCACCTCCACTGTGGCTGTGGCCTGGACACACAGAAAGAATTAGCAGTCTGATCTGACTGTGGTATACAGTAGACTTAAAAGGACAGCGTTAGCCCCTCAAAGCACCTTGCTAAGGGGTGGAGTCTAACCATGTCATGGGTGTTCAAAGGTGCCAATTGGATAGTCTAACCGTATCATGGATGTTCATGTTTGTTGATTGGCTGGACTCTAACCTTAATGTGGCGGTTCATGGCTGTTGATTGGGCAGCTCTGACCAGCCCTTCCAGTTCAGCACCACTGTAGTTCTTGGTTCCGGCAGCCAGCTCCTTCACGTCGACATCAGGAGCCAGCAGGCCGAAGTCACGCATCTTATTAGTGTGAATGTTGAGAATCTGAACACGCCCCTTCTCATCCGGAAGACCTGAGAGGGAGGGAGGGAGGGAAGAAAGGTAAAAATGCATTCAGGGAGGGAGAAAGGTCACTACAATAACACAATAAAGGGTGGCGGAACACATGAAAAGAAACAGGCCAGGAGATAAGAGAACATGTGGGATTCTTACCAATCTCCATCTTGACCTCAAACCTGCCAGGCCTCATCAGGGCATCATCTATCAGGTCAGGCCTGTTGGTCATCCCTGTGGGGAAGAGAATGAGAGAAAGGGGGATGCAAAGTTAAAGATGGAGTTACTAGTTAAACCAGAGTCTTGCATTCATCTCTAGTGCTATGTGAGGCTTAGGGTAAGATTGGTATCTATACCTCAAATCTAACCATCTATGACCAGTATGTTATAGAAGAGTGTACCTACTACCTACCTATGACCAAGATGTTGTTGAGCTGCTCTACTCCGTCTATCTTGGACAGCAGCTGGTTGACCACCGTGTCGTGGACTCCTGTACTGCCCTGCCCAGTACCTCTCTGCTTACAGATGGCATCCAGCTCATCAAAGATGATTATGTGCAGACCACTGTTAGCACCCAGCTAGGACGAGAGGAGAGAGGGGTGAGTAGGAATAGAGGATGAAGAGAAAGAGAGGGAGTCAGTCATGCATGTACGTATAACATTTGTTTGTGATCTTATCCTCTTGGATGGATTTAAAAAGCAACAACATTTTTACCCCTTTTTCTCCTCAATTTTGTGATATTCAATTTGGTAGTTACAATCTTGTCCCATCGCTGCAACTTCCGTAAGGACTCGGGAGGGACGAAGGTCGAGAGCCATGCATCCTCCAAAACACGACCCTGCCAAGCAGCACTGCTTCTTGACACACTGCTTGCTTAACCAGTAAGCCAGCCGCACCAATGTATCGGAGGAAACACTGTACAACTGGTGACCGAGGTCAGCTTGCAGGCGCTAAGCCTGTCACAAGGAGTCGCTAGAGCACGATGGGACAAGGACATCCTGGCCTGCCAAACCCTCCCCTAACCCGGACGGCGCTGGGCCAACTGTGCACCGCCTCATCGGTCTCCCAGTCACAGCCAGCTGTGACACAGCCTGGGATCAAACCCGGGTCTGTAGTGACGCCTCGAGCACTGCGATGCAGTGCCTTAGACAGCTGCACCACTCAGGAGGCCGTGGAGGGATTTTTTTAGTTCGATTAATGTCTTCTGGTCATCAAAAAATAGATGGTGGTTGGCCACTCACCCTCTTCTGCTCCTCTTCTGCATCTGCGAAGAGCTTGCGGATGTTGGCCTCAGACTCTCCAACAAACTTGTTGAGGATCTCAGGGCCGTTGACGATCTTGGGCTCGCGGGAGTTGAGCATCTTGCCAATCTGCCTGGCCATCAGAGTCTTTCCACAACCAGGAGGCCCGAAGAGAAGGATTCCCTTCACGTGCTTACAACCTGGGGGGCAATGGAACAACGACTGTCTATAGACCTCTGAATATTTGAAATCACAACATGCTCCAGTTGTGTACACAGACAATTTAGTTTGTGACAAATTATCACTAGGAGGCACCGAGAGGCGCAATGTTGCACATGCAATGCGGCAAATTGTTCTGCCAATACCGCGGCTCGACCGTACTTTTTTTGTGCCCGCCACTGTAGGTAGTACCCGCACGATCTAACGAAGACCAAGGAGTGGGGAGCCTTACCCATCTGTTCCACGATGTCAGGAGGGAAGACACGAGAGGCGAAGGCTCGGCGGAAGATGTCGGAGAACTCCTTGTCCAGACCACCAATGCCCATGCGCTCAAAGTTCCAGTCCGGGTTGATGATGGACTGACGCTGCTCTTTGGTCTTGGCCTTGCCTGGTGGGCAGAGAGGAATCAAACACAACTTCCTTTGAAATGCATTAAAAACATACTCAATTCGACTTTACAATGAAAAAAGTGTAACAATGGATAAAGACGGGTTCATTTTCCCATGGTTGAAGAATTTGATCAATCTTGGTCGACTTCGTCTAAAACAAATCAAAAAATCGAAATCAAAGTTTATTAATTGCGTAGACAAATTTGTAGATGTTATAGCAGGTGCAGGTAAATGCTCGGGTTACTAGCTCCAACAGTGCAGTAGTATCCAGCAATGACAATGAAAAAAGGAACAACACACATAATCCAGAGAAATAAAGAAATATCAGAAAGAGCAAAGTCAGAGACCGGAATATATATGAATGGACATAGTGTGTACAGCAGTAGTTATATAGAATGAGACATGACTACAATACAGTATATAGATATAAAGTGGGTAAAACAGTATGTGAACATTACTAAAGGGATCAGTGTCCAATGACTATCTAGTGTATGTATATAGGGCGGCAGCCTCTAAGGTGCAGAGTAGGGTACCGGGTGGTAGTTGGCTAGAACAGTGACTAAGGCTAGTGGTGACTGATAAACAGGCTGATGGCCTAGAGATAGGAGCTGTTTCTCAGTCTCTCGGTCCCAAATTTGATGTTGCTGTACTGTCTCCGCCTTCTAGATGGTAGCGAGGTGAACAAGCCATGGCTAGGGTGGCTGGCCTCCAGGTGCTGTAGATGTCCAGGCGGTGATACAGCCTGACAGGATGCTCTCAATGGTGCATCTAGAGGGATTTGAGAGGGTCTTTGCTCTTTGGTCTTTACAGCTCTTCCCTGTAGGCTGTCTCATTGTTGTTGGTAATCAGGCCCACCAATGTTGTGTCATCATGAGATTTGATGACTGGGTTGGAGACGTGTGTGGCCATGCAGTAATGGGTGAACAGGGAGTACAGGAGGGGCTGAGCATGCACGCCTGTTGGGACCCCGTGTTGAGGATGGCAGCGTGGCAGAGGTGTTGTTGCCTACCTTCACCATTTGGGGTCGGTCCCTTCAGGAAGTCCAGGACCCGGTTGCACAGGGAGAAACACGGCTGTAACCTTAATGATGAGCTTGTAGGGCCCTACGGTGTTGAAGGCTGAGTTGTAGTTGATGAACAGCATCATTACATAGGTATCTCTCTTGTCCAGGTGAGATAGGGCAGTGTGCAGTGCAATGCAATGGTGATTACATTGTCCGTGGATCTGTTGCGGCGATATGTGAATTATAGTGATTCTAGGGTGTTGGGTAAGGTGGCGGTGATATATGGTCCTTAACTAGCCTCTCAAAGTAATTTAGTTCAGTTACCTTCGCTTTCTTGGGTACAGAGGTGCCCGCATCGGCAGCTCAATGTTGTTTTCCTCCAAACGGGCGAAGAAGGTGTTTATCTCATCCGGGAGTCAGGTTTCGGTGTCCCTTCATAATCCATGATTGTCTGGAGTCCCTGACACATTTGTCTCGTGTCTGAGCCTTTGAATTGCTATGTGGCTGTACTATTGTTTTGCCTCGGTGATTGCTTTACGGAGGTAGTAGTTGGTCTGTTTGTACACGTCCATGTTCCATGTTAAAAGAGGTGGTTCACGCTTTCAGTTTTGCAAGAATACTTTCACCTATCCACGTTTTTGGGATAAGTTCTAAACGGAACAGTAGGAACAACATCCTCTATGCACTTCCTGATGAACCCCGTCACCGAGTCAGTGTATACATTGTATTATATTCTCAGAGGCGACCCGGAACATTTCAGAGTCCGCATGATCAAAACAATCTTGAAGCATAGATTCCGATTGGTCAGACCAATGTTGAACAGTCCTTACCTTGGGAAGCTTCCTATTTAGGTTCCTGCCGATAGGTGGGGAGGAGCAGAATGGAGTTGTGATCTGATTGGCCGAAGGGAGGGCAGGGGAGGGCCTTCTAGCCATCCCAGAAGGGAGAGTAGCAATGATCCAGGGGTCGGTGTTGTGTTTGAGGCACAGATGTGTCGATAGAATTTCAGAAGCGTTTTCCTCAGATTTCCTTTATTAAAGTCCCCTACTACAATAAATGGATATGTTTTTTCCAGTTTGTACATAGTCCAGTGTAATTCAATGTAGTTAATGGTGCAGAAGATGGGCTGTGTCATGGACACAGAGAGTGTTATCAGCGCATTCGGTAAGTATTCAGACCGCTTGACTTTTTCCACATTTTGTTACGTTACAGCCTTATTCTAAAATTGATTACATCGTTTTTCCCCCTCATCAATCTACACACAATACACCATAATGACAAAGCAAAAACAGGTTTTTAGAAGTGTGCAAATTTACTCAAAATAAAAAAGTGAAATATCACATACAGTTGAAGTCGGAAGTTAACGTACACTTAGGTTGGAGTCAGTCAAACGTGTTTTTCAACGACTCCACACGTTTCTAGTTAACAAACTAAAGTTTTGGCAAGTCGGTTAGGACATCTTAGTTTTGAAGTCTTCACTATTATTCTACAATGTAGAAAATAGTACAAATAAAGAAAAACCCTTGAATGAGTAGGTGAGTACAAACTTTTGACTGGTACTGTAGCTCCTACATAATCTACCTGTATTCTCTATGTACTCCTCTGTAACTTACCAACTAACGTGAGGGAGGAGCTCTCTGCTTTCTCGAAAACCACCTGGCTGTTCCCCACCAGCAAGCCAATGTCAATCTAAGTGAAACAGGAATTGTTGGAATTATTACCAACTACTGGTTATTACAAATAACTGTTCCAAATAAACTCATACAATTCTGCAGAGTTCCTTTTAGACTTCGACCAGCTCCCTAGCAGCACGTTCCCTCGTCAAATAGAGACCCCGTTCGAAATGAAGGGGCAGGTGAAAGCAAGGGCTCCACCCCTTGGCGTTCACCTGTCCAGTCATTTCTAATCATGGATTACTTCAAGGAAGGGGGTTAATTCCGACGGGGGCCCATATCATGAAGGGTTGAGTTGTTACAGCAGTAGGTCAATGGTAACTCTGGGTACCTTCTGCTTCTTGCCTGATGCTGGCTCTCCCTTGAGGATGCTGGCGTCCATTGCCTCAAGGTCTTTGATCACCAGCCCAAAGAGCTTGTCGCAGAAACTAAACACCATCTGTGGGGGACAGGGGAGGGGGGGGGACAGGAAGAATGATAGATGAAAGGAAGAGAGAGGATGAGAGGAGAGAGGAAGGCTGTGTGAGCTTGCATCCCAATCCTCCCAAGTTTGCACTCCTACCTACATTTAAAATCAATATGATTGATTTTAGCCATCAGTCTTTTCCTTGTAACTCCAGGGAAGGGAAGTGTGCAGGAAAAGTGTGAAGAGTTGTGACCGGCTGGAGTGTTTGTTGTTCTGACTGACCTGCTGGGTGACAGAGAAGCCCTGGTTGTTGAACTGCTGAATGAACTCGCTGGCCATCTTGTCTGAGTCGTAGGGGCTGGTGTCCGTGCTCTTCTTCTGGAGGAAGTCGATCTCTATAGTCATGGCACCGATGCACTGCTGGGACTTGTCAAAGTTGTAGTTGGCCACTATGAGGGGAGAGGACTCGTGTCAGATATGTTTCTAATACCGTATAAGTTGTACTCGCAGAAACACTGTACTGTCAAATGAAATAGGTACTGTATGTTAAGGTGAGCTATGGGCTGTGGTCAAGGTGTGAAGGTACAGTATATTAGGGACTGTGCAGGGTGCAGTGTAAATGAGGCAGCGCTGTAGTCATAGCTTTCTTTTCCTCAGACTCATTCATAAAATGGAGTGAATTACCTTCCACCTCCTGTCCAATGGACAGACCGGCCCATTTCCTCTGAGAGAGAGAGAGAGAGGGAGAGAGAGAGAGAGAGAGAGAGAGAAAGAGAGATAAGTCGGCCAAGAATTGCAGGGAAGCAGAGAGAAGAGGGACCTGTATGCTATCAAATATTAGAATTGTAGTTTTGCAGAAAATGTGTTAAGAGTATAAATAGATCTATGGGTATACTGTACAATAGATTGAACATTTACATTTACATTTAAGTCATTTGGCAGACGCTCTTATCCAGAGCGACTTACAAATTGGTGAACATTCAGTATAATATACAGATCTGGAGTGTGTGTGTGTTTTTTGTTACCTGTGGCAGACTGAAAGCGATAGTGCCAGGGACTATGGCATGGTGGGTTTTTGTGGTGAACACAAACTTGTGAGTTGGCGTAGTCTTCACAGTCACATGTCTGTAGAGAGAGGGTTAGAGAGACTCGTGGACGTCTGTTCCATATATGTAGGCAACGGCATGACCTCAATAGAATATCATATTTACAAATACTCCCCCCCCCCACCTAACAGCTATTCTGCTAACGATTTTTTTAGAATGATGATTATAGAGTATAGTTTGTAGTATGAAATCAGAAAAAGACAGTACCTTCACAGCAAAAACGGTGCACTAATTATATGACAATAGAAGAATTAATACACATATTTAGACCGCTGTGCACTAGTTCTGCAGAGAGGAAACAGAGGAGATGCCAATCTCAGTCAAAACCCCACTGTAATGGAGTGACTATAGTGTTCAAAACAACATATTTATATTTAAAAATATAATTTAATTGTGGGTAGAACAGCCATGTAAGAAAAAAAACTAATCCAACATTTCCCAGGAATAGAGGAGATGGTAGGTGGCAGGGCTATGTCCAAATCAACAACATGATCCTAAACAACACTCCCTCCCTTTCCCCTTTGAGAACCAAGAGGATTCCATGGCTGGAGGACTAATCTCAAATTAGCAAGAGATTATACTCTGTGTGGTCCCTACCAATGAGCAGAAAAGAGGCAAAGAGAAACCAGGTGGGAAAAGCTGCTATTGAATTCAACTATTTATTGATTCCTATTTATTATTCAACAACTAGTTATTATATGGAGTACCACAAGGTTCAATGCTAGGACTGTTCAGTTGTATACTTACAACTCGTGCTAAATTAAGATATTTTACTGAATTAAATCAACCAGACTCCGAGGGAAACTTCAACATGTCTTTGCTCCATCACTGTCCGTGTAATCCCTCACACTCCTTCACTGACGTGGTGACGTCCTATCTCAGAACGTCACATCGGTACACAACATCCCCCCCTTTACTTGGATATGAACTTCAATGTCAACCTGACATACACAACAGCACTTATCCTTTATCTGTACAGCAACCTTTATGTTATTAATAAACAACTGAAATCCGTGCAATGTCTTATTATTTCTGTTCTCCTAATGGACTTTCCTTTATTTTCGTTCCTAACAAAACATTCTGCACTTTTTTTCCTTCACAAGGTAACTCAAACATTCAGAGTCTTCACATTAGTCCTTTTATATTGGTCATTTTTCAGTTTATACTGGTTCTCTTTTACCCCTTTCAGTACAGGATCATTATTTAATTACAATGTCTGATAACTCCTGTGGCAGTTTAATTTGTCTGTGAGGCCTGACTTGCTCGGGTGTCTGTGATCTTTGTGGTGATCCCTCACAGGTGGTCTCTGGTTTGGATTCTATGTGCCGTCTCTGCTCCACAGTCTCTTTCAGTTGTGTGTGGTCCTTTGATTGTGGATCCGGCTCCTCAAATATATACCTCTTCAGCGAATGTTGCATTCCTTAAATACCTGGCTCCAGTTGGAGATTGAACAACCACATTGTTTCCCTCTTTATTGACCACAGTTTGTGGTATCTTGTTGAAAGTTGTTGTGAACTCGTCTGTTTTCTCCTGTTTTAGGAGAACCTGATCTCCTACGTCCACGTCGGAGGGTTTGGCTCTGCGACGGCTGTCGGCATAGATCTTGGATTTCCCTTTCTGCTCGACATTATTGTCCCGTGCCTCCAGGTCACTCTGCTATATCTGGAAGCTTTCCCCTTGGGACTAATTGTCAGATTACACACAGTTCATTTGCTATGGGTGCAAATGCCTGGCGTGTCTCATAACACCCATTCTGAATAGTATTTCTCAGCTCTTCATCTGCAGCTGATGCTTCCTCCACTTCCCGTGTGGTCATTGCATTTGGAGTTGCGTTCACAGCCGCAAATCTTACATAGTCCTCTGTTCTATGTGTGTGTGAGTCTTTCACTGCATTCTTCCCAATTAGACGAGACAGAGGGTCAGCGATGTTGTTTTTCCCCGGTATGTGGACAACTCGAAAGTCATAGGGTCGGAGTCTCAGCACCCACCGTTCGATGCGAGCGCATGGCTTTGAGCGAGGACTGTAAATAGCCTCTAAAGCCTCGTGGTCAGTCACTAGATCAAATTCCCTGCCGTGTACACACTGAATATCTATGTTCACACTCTGACAGACTCTTGCTCACATAACAGACTGGAACAATGTATCCTTGTTGTTCTTGCCCACGAACAGCTCCTAGGCCCACTGGTCCTGCATCTGCTATTACTTTCATGGGCGCGTCTTTGTCAAAGTATGCGAGTGTCGCGGCTTCAGCCAGTTACTCTTTTAATGTCCGAAATGCCTCCAGTCCGAAGTGGAATGTTGTTTCCTTCTTGGTCGACTTCCGCAGAGGCTCTGAGAGTGTAGAGAACTGGGCAATAAACCCACTGCTGCAGCCCACTGAACCTAGAAAGCAAGGAACCTCTGATGCCGTCTCAGGCTCCCTGGCCTCGACCACTGCTCTCACTCGTTCAGCTCTGGGCCTTACGCCTTTCTATGAGTGTAACATGGAACATAAACACCAATTTGTCCATGTAGACCTGACATTTTTCAGAGTTGAGAGTCAGCCCACAGTTCCCCAGCCTGTTGAGGACAGCATGTAGCCGCTGGTCATGGGTCACCTTGTCTGGGGCCTGGACGATGATATCATCTGATATGTTTTCCACCCCCCCCCCTGATGCCTGCCAGGGCTGTTGCGATTTCATGTTGATACTGCTCGCTCGCCGATGAAACTTCAAATATGAGTATTTTATATTAGTATATCCCGTTATGCACTGCACCACCACTACCGGATTCACCCATGGTGTGGCACCACCACTACCGGATTCACCCATGGTGTGGCACCACCACTACCGGATCCACCCATGGTGTGGCACCACCACTACCGGATTCACCCATGGTGTGGCACCACCACTACCGGATTCACCCATGGTGTGGCACCACCACTACCGGATCCACCCATGGTGTGGCACCACCACTACCGGATTCACCCATGGTGTGGCACCACCACTACCGGATCCACCCATGGTGTGGCACCACCACTGGGATTCACCCATGGTGTGGCACCACCACTACCGGATCCACCCATGGTGTGGCACCACCACTACCGGATTCACCCATGGTGTGGCACCACCACTACCGGATCCACCCATGGTGTGGCACCTTTCACTCTCTCCATTAAGTCCATGCTTTGTAGTTCCTCTCTCTTTTCTCCACAGCTTCTCTCAGGCCTGTGCTGCCGGTGTCACATTTGATCAACATGTAGGTTGATCTGCTTTGTGTTTAGCTTACCCACCCCGTCAAACAACCTGGGGTATTGCTGTTATATCAGAGTTCTTACATCTGTCACTGCTGCTATGTCTAAACCCACTTCTAGCACACCCGATTGAATGGCAGTCTCTTTACCAAGCAACAGTACTCCCGCGTCCACATATTACAATGAACTCAGGCTGGGTGCTGCGCTTTCCTGTCTTTGTTTGGCACGTGAAAACCCCTTTTACTGATAATGGCACGGCCTGATGAGTATGCATATAGCTTTTTATCAGTCTGTGATGAACGGCGCCTTATTTTTGATATTTCCCATGTGCTCGCCTCTACTATATCACTCGTGGCCCCAAAGTCAATTAGCATGAGTAAACTGTTCCCTCCCACTGAGAATGGGGTCAGTTGCAGAGTTACAGTTCTCATTGTACTGGTCTTTTCCTTTTTCATCCTGTCTCAGCCGTTTGTGTGATATTTCCTCTCCTTTTTGAAAACATGATGCACGGTCTCATTATCTTTAGCATCTGTTCTCGCAAGCATGGCGGCCATTTGCACTTCAATTCTTTCGCATTGTGATAATGTTAGCCCAGGGCCCCCCTCCAATAGTTTTCGTTGCACATATTCAGTATTACACTTGCTAAGTATGGCATCTCTAATCTGATTGTCCTTATCTCCAGCAACGTCTTTAGCCGCTTGTCTAAGACGAGTAACACATTGCTGAACTGTCTCACCAGTGTTCTGTGTCAGTTGATAAAATGTCTGTCTCGCGAACGCTGTGTTCACCTGTGGCACAAAGTATGCGTTTAACACAACCACAGCTCTGATGCTTAGAACACACCGACAGTGCGTTTTGCATTCTGGTACGCCAGAATTACATTCATTTCCAATGAAACTCTGCGTTCGCCTTGCAGTATTGCGTTGCAGAGGCAGTTGCAGTACGTTCGGTGTGGTGCATAACTTGGATTTACCGAACGTATGCCTCAAACTGTATGCCTGGACAGCTTGACAGAAATGGTAGCAGGTGATGAATGTGGAACTTTTGTTGCATACATATCTAGATGATGCTGCGTCCTATGTTGTGTACACTGTCGGTGTGTTCGAGGCATGACTTTGTCCGTTGGTTCTCCGGTGTCTGCGAGTGTGAAGAAAATGTCCCAGCATCTGTCCCAGCCTGACGTAGAAGCAAAGCTCTCCTCCGTTGTTTTGTAACCGGATCAACGTCAGAGGACAGTATTAATCCTTTACCATTCGCCATCAACCACCTGGTCCACCGTGGACCTAGCGTAGCAGGCTCACTCTAGCTGTCAAAACTTTGACACAGTGTTTTCCATCTCGACAACACAAACTCACTTTTCAGATTTATCTATCGTTTTCCAACGTTATCCTTGTCGCAACCGTTCAATCGTATACTTACAACTCGTGCTAAATTAAGACATTATACTGAATTAAATCAACCAGACTCATGTCTTTACTCCATCACTGTCAGTGTAATCCCTCACATTCCTTTACTGACGTGGTGACGTTCTATCTCAGTACGTCACACCAATACACCGCAAGGACCTGTGCTCTTTTTTTCAATGGCTTATTTGTAAATGCCCTTATAGAGACAGAGTCGATGTGAACAGCGTTTCTCCTGTTGTTACTTAGGCAACATTAGCCACACCTATCTGCTCCCTGGACTCCGCCTAAAGTAAGAATAAATCTAGGGAGAACACTGAAATAAATGCTAAGGCACAATCTTCAACATTTTGAAATACCTGATCTCCTTTAATATTTAAAAATATATATATATATTGATGG